>NW_005842960.1:418172-444351 GCF_000455745.1 Alligator sinensis | reverse complement strand
AGCTGGGGCAGGTGAGGCAGCCATTGCCAGGACTGGGAGAGCAGGTAGAGGATGGGTCTGGTTGATTCAGAGATTCGGACAAATTGATTCAGGACAGTGTTTCAAATCACTGAATCAAATCACTGTCACCTGAATCGGCCAAATCCGAATCCAAAGCAAATACTAGCTGCTTCGCACAGGCCTATCTGACAAATCATCTGGATTTTTTTTTCCTTTCCAAGGGCCTTTCTAGACCTTATGCTGTAAACCAAACAAATGTTAATTGGCTGAGTGCTATTTGACTCAATGGAAGCAGTCACATGGTAAGGCAAAAACCCTGCTCTGACTGCCTCTCACTTGAACAGCTGTGACTTGCTACTAGAGGCTTAGTGAGGAGAGGCAGGACTAAGAGCTAAGGGAAAGACAGACTTGCTGCTCCCACCAGGCAGAGCAAGTGCTGCAGCCCCAGAGTGCCCAGCAGCCACAGTGTCTCCTGATGTCCTTGGACCTGCTCTGCTTCCAGTTCTGCTCCTGCCAGGAGGAAAGCAAGCCAGTCCAAGCAGTGGGGCACTGCCTCCCTGCTGCCACTCACACTGGTTCTGCTTCTGCCAGGAGCAGAGCAAGTTGGTCCAAGCAGGGTAGGAGCAGAGCCAGTGCAAGCAACAGCAGAGAGGCAATGTTCCCCCCAAGATGGATCAGCCTACTCTGCTCACAGCAGTGGGGATGTGGCGCCACCCCCCTACCCACCTTGAAATGGCTCAATCTGCTCCTAGCTGGAGTCCATCAGTTTACTTCTGAGTATTTATTTGCAACTAAATATTGAAAATGAAATTATTACCATCCACGTTTTTGTACAGTCCTATCCAGAACTGGCTTGAATAACTTGAAAATGCATGCAAGTGATTAAAAAGGAAATTCATCTCAGCTGAATCTTCTATAGTAGCCAGTGAGGAACCTGAAAGACATTTATAAATAACTAAGCATAATTCAAGCAAGTTTCACCATTCTATATGATCCACTCTTTGAAACAATAATTATGATCTGATTTTTTTAAGACTGACAATACATGCAAATTAGCTGAATCTTGTAATTGGTGTTGCAATGAAACCAGTAAATGATCCAGATATACATCAACAGCAGAATGTAGCCCCTATGTTCTGATCTTCGGAATAAAAGTGCCTTCTCTTCAAGGTTGTTTTTGCGTTCCTCAGTGTAGTTTATCAACAGTCCCAGAGAATGCAGATCAATAGCCTCAAAATAGATAAATACAAATACCTCACATTTATGCTCCCTGTGCTTTATGAAAGGGTAGCAGAACCCAGCTGATAGGGGAAGGAGGAACAAGCAGAACAAGATGTATAGAGACCAAACTATAGACGGGGAGAAAGGGAAAATGAGCCAAAAGAAGCAAAACTAGGGTGCAAGGAGCTAGTCTTTGGTAGCTGAGGTTATTGGTGAATGTATGGGAAGTACACTTAGGCACTTAGGTGCCTGTGACAGGGGGCCTTCTCGGGGCTGATTTCCTTGTGGCCCACCCACCTGTTTCTCGGCTAACCTCCCGCCTTCTCATCTGCCATGCCTTGTTGTTAATTATTTAATTGATGTTAATAAAACAGGAGGCTGCCCATTTTTTGCCCCGATGCCAGGGGGCATTATCTGCGGCTCTGTTCCTCCCATAAGCCACAGCCCAAACCTAGCAGATGGCATCCAGATGTTATCCATATCGCCAGCCCTGCGCTGGGCCACAGAATCCTACTAGTTGGACCCCACTTAGATCCCTCCATTCAGGCAGCCTATTCTGCCTTCATTCCCAGCTGCATAGCTCCCTGAGCTGCTCCCCTTATGGGTGTGGTCCCCCCGGGACCTTTGGCTCACTAGCCCTGGCCCACCTCCAAGCTAGTTGGAACCCCAAGCGTGCAGCCCTTGGGCATTCCTCACGGTGGGCCCCTGGCCCTTCGACCCTTCCGGTCCTGGCCCCAGCATGGACCAGTCGGGGATGTCAAGACAGGTTTGAGTCTATGGCCCCACTCTCTCACTGGGGTCCTCCTTCCAGATCCTACAAAGGGGTAACCCACCCAGTTGTGGGGGCTAGGGGTTAAGGTGCCCTGACCTACCTTTCACCGGGGTGGTAACTGGCCTTGTATTTCCTGGGGGCTCCCGCGCCACCGAGAGCCCCACCAGGCCACCCACTCCTGGCAGGGTGCAGTTTTAGGTCATGCCTAGGACCAGGAGCCTCCTGACCATCCCCTACAGCTCTTCCCTTACCTCCAGATGATACCTGCAGCCCTCCAGCCAGGCAGTGTTGTTGCCTGGCCTTCCAGCAGTAAAATGCCCTGTTTATATGGGCAGCCCTGAATCCAAAATGGCTGCCCTCATCAGGCACCTGCTGGCTGCTAGCTTAAAGTGGCAGGCACAAACAGTGCCCTGCCACAGTACCATTCAAAGATGGTAGAAAGGAACAGGAAGATGTAAGCTAGTTTGAAATGGGTAATAGTTGGTACTAAGAAAGAAAGATGAAAGTTTTTCAGAGGAATAGTGTATTTACTTCCATATTACACACACCTTTCTTCCAAAACTCAGCCCTTCAAGCACTGCATGTCTTAAGCAGGGAAACAGATCTTCTGTGCCTGAACAAAATCCCTGTAATGGCTTCTACTTCTCTCCTCCAGCCACATGGAGGGAAGTTGGAATCCAGTCCTAAGGCTGCTGCCAATTTACCAGAGGCTGTGAACATTCAGCCATGGTGATCCCATGCTATGGCAGGGAAGACACTGGTAAATCTTTTTTTCTTAATTCTGCTTCGCCAAAAATAAGGTACATATCTTATCTGGGGGTATGTGATATATGAGATATATATGCTGCTTTCTTCCACCCAGGCTTCATAAAAAAGTTTTCCAGTTTTTTAGTCTGAAAAGGAAGGAGAGACAAGGCACTACTTTTCATTCCCAATTCCCTACCAACTCTCTCAAATATTTCCTTTTGACATTCAGTATTGCTGACCAGTTGGGGGGGGGGGGGGGGGAGGGAGGGTTGTTTGTTTTTGTTTAGTTTTGTTTTTGCCTTGAATATATTATCAATTTGCAAGGAATGGAAACAAATATTTCTCTGGAGTCCTACCAATATCCTCTATTGTTATTTCCTAATAAAAGCTGACACCCACCTAGTCGAACACATTCCATGGAAGCTCCAGACCAGTTTTCTTTAGATGAGATATAAATGTAGTAACAATGACCACGGAAAGGAATCCAGGATCTGCCTTTTTTCTCTGCAGGACATTTTCCAGGGAGTTGCGGTGGATCAGGAGGGGGCTTAACTGTTAAGAAACCATGTTCTATTATAAAACCACTACTCTTTTATAAATGTGAAATCAGGGAACACACACATTATCAATAATCACATTCCTTTCTATTCAATAAAAATATAACCAACTTAATCATACACACACACACACACACACACACACACACACATATATATATATACACACACATACACGGGAGGTGTGTATATATATATATATATATATATATATATATATATATGAGGTGTTTCAGAAAGTAATGGCGATTTTGAAATAAACCTATTTTGTGTGTAATGATCATTTATTGGACCACATCACTTCAGCACACAGTTGTAAACAATAGGTGTATTCAACAACACCATCATCAGTGTTCCCTGCTATTGTTTAGTTTCCCATTTATTACACATAAAATGGTTTTATTTCAAAATTGTTGTTACTTACTGAAACATCCTTCTATTATTAATCAAGTCAAGCTATCACGGCATTTAAATTCCAAGCTCCCTAACTGAAAGTACATGTTTGGCCTAAATTAAATCTGTTGCTCACCATCAGACCGTTTACAGATGGAGAAATGCTCTTCATCACATGAGCCTGTCTTCCAGGAACCATCCACATCTAAATAGACACAGGCTATTTTCTTTTTTGGTTCCTCATGGGCCCATTTCTGGTACTTTAGTTTCCAGTTATCAGTCCACTTGTAAAATCCACCAGTCTAAAAACAAATGGAAAGTAAAATAACACAGTATCCAAAAAATTACCTTAGTAGTGCCGAAAAATCAGGTTCTCAATTGTTAGGAAATAGTAGAAAGAAGAGCCCCATCTTATTCCATAGACAGAACAAGTAGTGACTATTGAGCAAACTCTGTGGAAGAGGCCAAGACAGAATTCCAATTCTTAGGCCTGTACCAGCCTATTCCTTTCTCATCCTGGCCTTATTAACTACATGACTTCCATCCTCTGCGGCATATCATCCCACAGCCTTACATATTACAGCACCCAAGTCATTTATTAGCAAATGTCCATTCAGCACACTGAATGAGGTAGGGGTCCCTGTGGCAAAAATAGTACATGACTGTGCAATTAACATTGGTATCAGAATGTGTATGCACTAGGGAGCCATGCAAAGGCTGTACAGCTGATGTTCTTAACATTCTTTCTGTGTGAGTTTGTTTCTTCTGAATAAGTAGTTAAAAGAAAGAAAACTTTGATCATGTGGAACTATATTAATTACCACATGATACAGCAGCAGGGTGAGAATCTTTAGATTCACAGCCTAAGACCTCCAACACTTGAGTTAATAATAGAATAATAGAATAAGTCCATCCAGGAAGAGCACACACCAACTGCTGAAACTTCCTTAGCCTGACGAAGGGTTTTTGAACCCGAAAGCTTGCTTAATAACTCTTCTCCAACTATTTGGTTTGGTCTAATAAAAGATATCAAATTCACCCAAGGAACCTTGTCTGCCTAGAATAAGTAATAGCACTTGTACATTGTTATCCTTTGTATAGGCTCATTTCATCCATTTTGTCTCTGGATTTCACTACCTATTTGTTGATGGTAGAGGAATGTTGAAACACAGGAATACTATAGCATGCCCACTGCCCCCCCAGTTCATGTCCAAGTCCCCCTACACCTGCCACTCCCTCATCCCAGCTTCCTCCATGTTCCAGTATCCCCAATCCCAACCTAGCTCCCCCCTTAGTCTTCCTATCTCTGTATATTAATCCTATTCTTCCCTCCATCCAGATCCCAATACAGCTTCAGCTCTGTACAGATCCAGTTCTCCTACCCTCCTCTGGTCTTCTTCTCCATCTCCCCACATATTACCCCTCACAGAGAATGGAGCTTATTCCTGCTCCTCATTCTCTCCTCCTTGTGGCGAGCAAAAGATATATAGAGACAATACAGGACAACCATGCCTGCTTTTGGTTATTGGGTCTGGCATCAAAGAAGCTTCTGGCTGCCAGAAGGAGCAGTTACAAAGGAGAGAAGTTTCCTTGGCTTAGCCATTGCAGTCTTAGTCTGCAGCAGGAACTGGGATCTTTGCTCTCTGGGCAAGCTGCAAGCTCAGCCTGGTAATACACAGACACTGGGAAGGCTTTGAAAATGCCCGATACAAAAGGAATGTTAAGAAATTAAGCTAACAAAATCCATCAAGTCTACTTACTACCTACAAACTGAGATTTTCTGTGGTTCAGGACTTGGCTAAATTGGACAGATTTAGCTGTCCAGTTAGATTAGATTTAGCTGTCCAGTTTAGATTCACAGGGAGGGTTAAACTCAGCTCTGCAACTGGTGCAACCACTTGTCTGTGTGATTACATGCATTTGCTTCAAACCATGGAAGCACTAGTTCTTTTCAGTGACATGGTTATAACAATAAAGAATATAAGCAAGATGAGATATATATCTCATTGCTCTGGAACAAACTGGCATGAATTCAGTCCAGGATGTTCCCAAGCCAATGGCAGACATTTGGGTTATGGTTGTGTAGGCTGCCATGAAAGAAGCCTCAGATGGCCAGCTGGCAAACTCCATTCTGCCAAAGGTTCGGGGAACCAATGAAACCCTAAGCGCATGACATTGGCTCAGATCTGTGGGATACCCAGGCAGTTAGGGAACACACTGCTTCACTGAATCTCTTTAGCAACCCCCACTAGAGTACAAAGCTCCTCCCACTCAGTGAAAATTCCTTCTAGGTGAATGTCCCACCTGCTTCAGTGAATTAAGCCTTGAGGTTTTGCGAACCCTCCACTACTTTGCTAAATCATTTCTATGAAGAAAGACTATGCATCTCCTACCCATTGCTTGTTTATCCCTTTCTTGATCCCACAATTCCCTGTCATCAGCTCACCATGCTTTCTTCAGTGCCTTCAACCTCCCACTATTCCTATAGCTTCTACTCTCCTCTCAGCCTCCTTGCAACTCCATTTTTACAGATCCTCCACCATGCCCACAGTGTGTCTCCTTTTTATACATCCTTTTCCCACATCTCCCTGTTTCCCTTCCTTTTCTGGATGCTTTTGAAGACTAATATCATTAGAAGCTCAGTTGGTTAGAGCATCCTGCTAATAACAGCAAAGTCACACGTTCAATCCCTGGTTGGACTAGATGGTATCTAGAAGCCCTCTTCCAGCGTAACTTCTCTATGAAAACAAAGAATTCTTGCTCATGCTTAGTGCCCACTACGAGACGAAAGGGTACAACAGTAACAGTTCTTGAAAATCAAGACAGTCAATCATCTGGTGACAAATGGGGCAGAAGTATTCTGACATGAAGTATATTTGATGTATTTACCACATTGCTGTTGAGACCAATCCACACAGGCTCCTTAAACTTTAACATGTGCAACCACAGGAATGATTGGGTATAGGCATCTAAAATGCTGGCAAGTTCTGAGTGTTCAGCCTTGCAGTTTTTGTGTGCTTCTTCCCAATTCTTTTTGGAACTGATGAGGGAATAGCTACTGTTACCATATTGGATAAAGCCAGGTATGGGAACTGTTGTTTGGTGATATAGTTTAGGATCTGTAGCAAAATAAGAAAATAAAGGAATAAATGGTTGTTTCATAGTCTATGCAATTATTGTATCACTTAACAAATGTCTGCAGTTTTCAAATGATTAAGAGATGTAACACTAATAAAAATCAAGATGCAATGGGTGGTAAAACCATCATTTCAGTGACAACAACCATGACTCAAAGAGCTTTAATAAAAAGTGGTAGCCTTTGGCTCTTCAGCTACTCTGCTCCCAACCAAGACTTCTCCATGAAGTTATACCCCTCCTCTATGAAAGTATGCAGTGCTTCCATAAATTTGGCTGTTAGAATAAGTACTAGATTTTGTTTAACCACAGTGCAACTATGCAGGGGATTAGAAGGGAGCAACCTCCAGGTTATGATCCCTTGTGATCCTATGGCACCCAGGATGTATGGTACTGGTGGCTGCAAGGCCAAAACACCCACCATGATGAAATGAGAAAAGAAGGGTTTGGGAGGGGTGCGTGCTGCTCCAGCTGAAAATATGGTCTAGGCAAGGCTGAAAAATCTGGTGTATCAATAGTGTAGACAAGGCAGACCAAACCTCAATCTCTCAGGGTAAAAAAAAAAAGAAAAACTATTAATGTACCCTCCACCATGATTTATCTACAAACCAGTGACCTTTTCCCCTCTCTCAAAATCCTAAATAAGTCTCTCCAAGCAAGCCTTCTTACCCCTCCTGAGAGCTGGCATATTAAGGGGTTCATTTTTCTCCCTCCCAATCTTAGCCCCATCACCCTATTACCTTAGCCCTACCACCTCTTTCAATCCTCCCATCCAGTATACATTATATAAGCCAAAAACAGTTCCCTCCAAACAGCTTTCATAACAACCTTCTGCTGAGTTGTGGCAATAAGGACTTCCCTCTGCTTCATAAAAAAGTCTTGCTGGTTGCAGGAATGGGATCTGCTGGTCTGATCTGCTGGTCAAGGTGAGGAGGGATCAAGCCAAACTGAAGGTGGACTAACAGCCTTGATCCCTTTGCAGTTGTGTCTAAGATTAGTTCAGATGGGCTACATGACACCTGCTGGCTTTTTCTACAGGCCAAGCTGCTGCAAATATTAGAGCAGGGGTATCCAACCTGTTACACACAGGCCACAAACAGCACAGGTAGCCTCTCTGTGGGGCACATGGCAGATCAGGGAGGGGCCAGGCAGCAGAAGACCAAATAAGGTAGGAAACAGAAAGCAGAGAAGGAGATTGGCCAAGGACCACAAAGTAGGGAGCAGAAAGCTGAGCAGCCAGTTTGGCAAAGGAAGTGGATTGGAGTGGCACTCAGGAAGAGTGAGGGGCCTTTTTTGGCACCCATGGCAAAAATTATTAGTATCCCTGTTTGCTTTGTCAAAATGTTCTTGAGCTCATACGAAGCTCTGAAACGCATTTCACTTAGAGGCCAGAGCTGATGCAGTGTATGTGGAAAGTGAGAGTTCAGTCCAGAAGGCAATTTAAACATCCAACCATTTCCTCATTTTTATTTACTTAGAAGACTGGTGGAGGAGCACTCACCTGCATTTCTCTGGCATATGTAGCTTTTGTTAGCCTGACAGTCTGAATCTTTCCATTTCCCTGCCTCCTCAATATTTTTGTTTGTCATAAAGATGCAGTCAGACTAAGAAGGAAAATGATACATTAAGGAGCACGAAGAAAAGAACAAACAAAAAACACTTTTCTTCCTCCTACATCTGACGACCAAGCTATCACGGACAGGTCGATCAAGCATCTATTTTTTATTACTTATACTCCCTCAGGGCCATGTAATCTAGTCTTGTAATAAGCCATTTCATATTTGAACAGGGCTTATATTATATTGTTCTAGCATTTACCAAATAGCACCTTCACTCATGTTCTTTATTGTTCTAGAGCTGTTGTGTGAGGCTCCTTCAGTTCAAATTGCTTATCAATTTTATTGTGAAAAAGATATTTAGTCAAGAGGATAAAATAGGAACAAAAAAGTAGAAAAGCCAGCCATTAGTTCACATTAACCATTTCATTCACAACTGAACAGTACTCTTTTATGTTCTGCAATTAACAGTAAGTTGAGATGATGATGGGGAAAACCTCTTAGCCTTCAGTGGAGTAATTCTGAAGATAGATCTAATAGGGAGCGAGATCTAATAAAATGAAAGACAGAATATAAAACAAAAATAGGAGACCCTGATTCTTCTTCTTCTGCCTTTTTTAAAAAAAAGGTATTTCATGTAATTGCGTTCATGTGTAAGATCTATGTAGTAGGGCATATCTGTAAATCACATTTATAAACAGAAACCACCTGTTAATAGTTCAGTAAATTCTAATGAATCCTTGTGATACTCCCAAATTACTCAGCATTAGCATATCATCTGGAAACCTTTAATTATAGGAATCACCCGACTAGTCTCAATTGAGTCACCTGGAGAAGTGCCCAGTTTTGGGCACCTCACTTCCAGAAAGAGGTAGACAATTTGGAGAGAATCCACCAGAGAACAACAAAAAGTGATAAAAGGTCTGGGAGGCAGGACTTGAAGGCCAAGGTTGAAAGAATTGGCATTTTTCAATCTGGAAAGGAAAAGACTAAGGGGGAATTTGATAATAATCTTCAAGTGGTTGAAGGGTAGCTATGAAGTGTATGCAGATAGACTATTCTCTGCAATCAAAAGGAACAGGACAAGGAGAAATGATGTTAAATAGCAACAAGAGAAATTTAGGTTTGTTATTGAAGAACTTTCTCCCTTAGATGGTGCTGTGCATTGAAACAAATTACCTAGAGATCCTCGGAAGTGTTTAAGAACAGGTTGTACTATTACTTATCTAGGTTGGCTGATCCTGCCTTGAGCAGGGGGTTGGACAAGAAGACCTCTTGACGTCCTTTCCACCCCAACTTTCCCATGATTCTATGATACTAAGTTTGTGAACTAATCACTGGATTTAAGTCTGCAGAATATTGGCCTTGTTCCAATCATCTTCTTATTAAGATTCATACAGCATTACAGGGATAGGATAAAAAGATAACTTACATTTTTTTTAAAGCCCTGAATGTTTACTATCTCAGAAAAACTGATTTTAAATAAAGAAGTATTCAACTATCAATCCAGACCTTTTAAAAAAATATTTCAAACTGAATGTCCAGAAACATATAAGATGACCTGTAGCATGGTAGTTCTGCTTTCAACAACAATTAATATATTGAATTCTATATACATTAAATTGTGTGGGTCACACACAGTTTGATCTACCTACCAAAAATGTAATGATTTAATGATAACTTGCATTAAATACTTACCTGATAGCTATAATCTGGATAACCATTTGCCCAGTTTGTATAAGAGACACCACTTCCATCTGTCCATAGGAACAAGTATTCATGATTTATATCATTCATTCCAATCCAGACCTCATCTGTGGCATCCTTTATGAGGGTGATAAGGAAAGCTAAAAAAAAGCAAATAGTTTTACAAATAGGAAAACTAAATGCACTTTTCCCCAATCACTGACAATACTGATTTCCATAGCAGTTAAATCAGAAGCTCAATGTTGCTATCTTTGTTCATGCTGAACAGTATGTATATACATGCACGTTACCATTATTTGAAGGTTTGAAATTTAGAAAATCAAAACAAATTTAAAAAATCAGTCACATTGACAATCCCTGATATAGTGGCAGCCATAATCTATGATCTACTATTATGCTGAAATTGTGCTTTTCAAACTTAGGCAAACCATTGATATGTATATTTAAATGTATTCAAACTACATACACCTCATCCATCATTAAATGCAACTTCTCATATAAGCAAGAGTAGTAAGATGTATTACAGAAACTGCAGCTGTATCTTTTTTTTTTCTTTTTTGGTCTCTATTTTATGGCTGTTCCATGATACTGGTTGACCTCTTTATCTGATCCGTTATCAAAAAATGTACACACTATACCTTGCAGTTCTGCACTTGATACAGTAACCAGATTGCCTCCGAAACTTGTACATGTAGTCCGTGCAGCATGCCATGACTGTGCTTCTTTTTTATTGCTATCAAACAATTTGAAACACTGAAAAAGAAAATTTTGTTGAGGTTTGGATGCCACGTTGTTGGTTCTCTTGCAAACAAACAAACAAAACAATTTCACTCAAAACAAATATATACAATAGGCTGCATCACACAGGAAGTCAGACTAGGTGATCTAATGGGCCCTTTTTGGCCATGAAATCTACATATCTAAAAAGGAAAGGATGTGGTCAGGAGTATCAGGGTATAGGAGTGAAGAGGGAACCCTTTGGCAGGGTGGCATAGTGTCAGTTAAAAAGTTTGGTTGTCAGTAAGCAACTTGCAACTTCTCAATAAAAAACATTTTCTTGGGTTGGCAACCTTGTTACGCACCATAGCAAACTCTTTACAATACCACTGTACAATGGTACTTACAATAACAGTGACGGATAGAATGAAACAAGGGTTTATGTAAACAAGTCATACATTGATTGTAGAGTAGAGATACAAGTATTTGCATAAAGATCCACCTTTTGTGTATAAGTAGGTCATTTCAAAGAAAGAAGGCTTGCTTTGTATTATCTAATTCTGCTTGCCTCCTTTTGGAAAAGGCTTCTTATGGGTAATGTTCTTCTAATCCAGTCTAATGAAGAAGCAACTTTACATTCTTTCTCTATCAACTAATAATCAACAATTTTGTTCAGAGAACATGGTTTGGAACAGGTAAGCACTACAGCACAAGCAGAATATATTTGTTAACTGTGTCATCTTTCAAGGCCAGGGCAAATGATCATATGCCCCAATGTAATGTATATCCATTTTACATCTCAACATAAATTATACTGGGGTAATGTAATAGACAGATGTGTATTTTTTCCACAGTAGGCTCACCAGTAGATGGCAGGGGATCAGGTAACACTTTATGGTTGTGGGTAAATGTCACATTTCTCCCAGAACAAAGTCTTTTATCCTGGGATCCTATAGATGTACAAGTCCACTGAATTATGCAGGGTTAAAGGAGCTATTGTTTTTTCCACAGGACACCACAATGTATGTCTGTAGGGTTATTATGGGTCATTCCCTGGACAATCCAGCCAGGCTACTGACCACCTACTGGCAGAAGAGCAGCAGTGCAAGTTGGAAGGGCAACATGCTAAATGGTGATGTTGCACCTGTTTTGATGCATGTCAAACTCCTGGAAAATCAGGCCTGTTTTAAATGAGACATCTATTTACAGTCTGCTTGCCATGAGCAAATGATTATTCCAGGATAAGGTGCAAACTGATGAAATCTGGCCATGATAACTTACAATGGTGGAGATTTATCCCCAATTCTATCAAGAAGAGTACTCCCGTGTATGGGATGAAGTTACCCCAGTTCAAGAGTCTGCATCATGAATCTCCTATATTTTTATACTGGTATAATGCTGATTGCATCAGAATTAAGGGTCACTTCTTCCTGACCCAAAGTTAAGTGTTAGCAAAATGTTTTTTAGTACTAGGGCCAAAGAAACAGTATTTTAAAGGTATTTAGGTACCCAATTCCCCCTCATTTCAGAATCTAAATACTTTTTAAAAGTTTGGATTGAAGTCACTTAAAACTTACAGTAATTCACAAACCTATTTCTCAGGTGCTTCAAATCTGGATGTGGCATCACCAGAATGGTCTTGTCAGACAATCAGAATATATCTTTGGATAATCTAAATTCTCAGTACAAAACTAAACAATAAAAATAAGAATCTCTTTGTCTAAATTCAATTCCTTTTCAAATACAATATGCTGGAGATATTTGTTACTGTACCTTGTTATTAAACAAAAGCCAATTTTCAGGGCATCCACCCAGAGGTACAGGTGATGTAGGAGCAACTGTTGAACGAACAGTCCTGTTTAGCCTTTCACAGATGAAGTTTTTGCTGACTCCGCAGTTGAGATCATTCCACATTCCTGAGTACAATGGATGAGATTTAGATGGAAACTAAATGCTGTCCCTTCCCTAGACAACCAAGGTATGGAAAGTAGAGCTGTTTTGTTTTTTTTAATTTGTCCCTCCATCCCCTTCCCCCCAAAATTCAGTGACTCACATTCAACAAATACGAAATATGACATTTTCTTTCTTACCGTGCCTCTTACAACATCTCAAACTGCTTTGAGGTGCCGCAATAGGCACATGCTTGCTTGTCTGGATGCACCCTCAGAGTTCTTCTAAAATTGTTTTGTTTTAAAATTGCTCATTTGTTCAATTAGGGTTTCTCTTTTCCTTTAATAAAATCCAGCTCTTCCTGGTGGCTGCACTTGGGCCGGGCAGGGGGGGGCAGAGGAGGCGGCAGTGGTGGCCCCGGGAGGGGAGCTATGGGGAGGCTAGAGCCAACCCCAAAATTCACCATAGCCCCCTCCATAGCCCCCCTCCTCACAGCCACCAGGAAGAGGCCAGGACAGCCCCCAGCACCAGCCCACAGTGGCAGCCTGCCCTCGCCCTTCACACAGATCTGGGGGGCACATGCCTCCCCCAGGATGCATGCAGTAGTGGGAGCTGCACCCCCAGGACCCCCAGACAAGCCACAGCTCCATCCCATGCCCCACCCTGGCTTGGCAGCACCTGCCCCTGCCCCAGTTCCACTCCCTCCCCCACCACGTGGCCTCGATCTGGCCCCCCCACGCACCTTCCCCTCCACAGACTGACTGGCTAAACACTGCTCTCCAAGATGCCTGGCTGCACACCTGGCCATGTGTATGCTGCAGCTGCGTACTTGCATGTGGCATTTATTGGTGACATTATTGGCCACATCAGCCAAAAAAACCAATAGCCGATAATGTTAATTTTCCTTTTATCGGTGCTGATACGATATTGACCAACGTATTGGTGCACCTCTAGTCATAATGCACATGCACAGCTTCAGAACATTTTTCAAATGGCTGATCATGCAAAAAAATTAACCCTTATTAAATCAGGTAATAAATGAAGGCGTTCTAAATTAGAGCACCTTAGGGAACTTCTATAGAGTTCTGAGAAGGTTAAGTGTCATGCCCCTTGTCTGCCACAGGGAGGTGGCAGGGAGTCTCCTCCCTGTGCAGTGAGGGATAGAGGACGAGAGCTCTCCCAGTGTGCTGTTTCCAAACAGGCTAGGTAGCAGCTGGGCAGCAATTGGGGGTAGTGGAATCCAGCAAGGACCCTCCCCACACCCCAGCAGTAGAATGTTCCCAGTGCTCTATGACACTAGCAGAGAAGGGGCACAGCCCCTGAGCTCCCTGCACACTGCCCCTGCCCCTCCTCCCACACACATATACACACACACAAAGAAATGAATGCTAGCCAGCTCTCCCAGATGACTGTTTCCAACCAGGCTACAGCACCCCCTGCCACCTGGCCTTGGCCAGTGCACAGAGGCACCCAGCCCCCACCATCAAATGCCAAATGTCTGTTACTTGTGATGACTTTGTAACTTTAAGCACTTTATATAAAGTGCCAAAAGTTACAGCATGATTGAGGTGCCCTTTGATAACTTCTGTAAGTGTCCCTAGTGTCTAAGTGAGAACACAGCACCCTGCATGAAGCATTCTCTTATGGCTCTGTAGCCCTGGAAACCCCTTCCCTCCCAGCTTTTGCTGCATCTGCTTGTCTACCTGTAATACTGTTGGATCACAGGTAGGCATACAGTAGACCTTCTCTGTGCTAAGATCAGGGTAGGGCTAGTGGGGGTTAGGCTGTGGGGGCAGCATGATGTAAGGTGCAGTCAGGGGCATCAGGGTGTGGGAAGTAGGGAAGCCCTGAGGTGGGGGCACCTTGATGCAAAATCATTGCTGCAGTCAAGCAGGGTTGCCAAGCCAAGACTTTATTTATTTATTTATTGATTGATAATCTGGAAGCTTTTTGTTGACAACCAAACTTTTCTATGGTGGATGGTGTTATACATCTACATTTGAAACCATGCCTTGTCCAGTGCCTAGCAGAGTGCTTACCTTTACATTATTTAAAACGTATGTCAGTAAAAAGTTTCCGGACTATGAGTAAAAAATAATTATTGATAGGCAACCCTGAGGCCACCCTCTCACCCAAATGAGGTTTGAACTTGCATTTCTAACTTCCCAGCACAGTGCTGTAACCACCAAATACATGCCAAGTATGATCCTGAACTTTCTCAGTCACTCCTTTTGAAGCTGAGCCACTGCTCCTGGCACTTCCTAGTCATTGGATAAAACAAATAGAACACAGTGTTGCAAGATAATTTCTACTCGGTGATGCCTTGCTGGCCAGAAACCATCAACACCATCTTGCTGTCTTCCTCCTGGTGTGACATACCTCTTTCTGTTGGCTGCCCAACAGAAGGGCCAGTTTCAAAAGAATACCAGCACTACCAGCCTAGATAATGGCCTTGTTCATATGTTACATTTCTGCCAGGACAAAAGCTTTTCACCTGACATGAAGGAAAGTATACAGATGATCAAGGGCTTTGTTATGGAAGACATAAAGTGTGTTTACAAGGAAATTCAACCTCCTTGAACCAGGTAGATCATTCCCTTCCCACAGTACTTTGAATATCTGTATTCTTTTCCTGGGTGCTGGATGTAGTGTCCTACAGTCCTCTGCTCAGGGGCAAGCTGTCAAGGAGCCCTGTGGGGACTGTTTCCCTATCCTGCCAATCAGCTGTATGGCAGAAGAAGGAGGGCCATTCCCTTGAGGTGGGAATCCTCCCAGACCCTTGGGACTGCAGCAAGAGGCAGGTTCAGGGCTGAAGTCCTGGAATCCTGGGAGAGCTCCAGATGATAGAAAATGCCCCCCTCATCCATCCTGCCAATGAGCTGATTGGTGGGTTGGGGGGTTGACCATTCTCCTGTGACAGGAACCCACCTAGAGCCTCAGGAAGATTCCCACCACCAGAGAAAAGCCCCATCCCCACACCCCTCCAGTTCCATCTGGAGGTATGTGGGGGAGCAAGAAACAATTCCCCTCTGACTGCAAGGCTGCTTCAGCTTAAGAATCCTTATAGATATGAAGGAATTATCTCCTGCTCTCCATAGTCCTGCTCCACTGGGAGGCCTTGGGGAAGGAAAGGACAGATGGACAAGAGACCGCTATGGCACCACTGCAAGGCTGCTTGGGCTCGAGCAACTTTTCAAATGGAGTGAAATTGTCCCCTGGACCCTAGCCACTAGGTTCCCAGTTCCTACCCTTTAAATGATGGCACCCAGATTACAAAGCCCTGGGGGCCAGGAACCAGGCATGAAAAAACTCTTCCCACCCTGGTTCACAGCCCAGTGGGCTTTAAATGCCACATGTCCCACCCACCTGGGCTTCACACCAGGCAATTTAAAACCCAATTGGCTGCCTATTGACAGCCTGTCCCCCTTCCCAGGCAGGGGAGAGGACAGGCAGTCCAGTAACAGGCTTCCCCAAGAAAAGCGGTGGCCCAGGGACCAGCTCTCTAGTACCCCCTGGCTGAAGACCTCACCTGTGTAGCTCTCCATCCAGCCGACTCAAATGCATGTACACCCCAACTCTTGGATTGCTTTTCTAATGATAAGAATTTCTCTTAAATTCCCATAGAAATGTATGTCTATATTCAGTCAATGGTTGCTCAAGCATTGTGGTGTGTTGGCTAGAGGACCATGCTGCAAAGTCAGAGATGCAACTTAAAACCCCTGTAAACAAGGAGATTGAGATCCTATATCTCTTGCTTCCTGGGCAAGTTGCTCTACTCATGTTTTATTGTAGCTAAAACATGGGAGGACATGCCTCCTGTCTTAGAGGACAACTGCCCCTAGTCACATGGTTCTGATTGTCTAGATTTTCATACCTCGAATAAAATGTAGTCATGGATGCACATATATACACATTTAGTTAATGCCCAGTCTACACATGCACACTTATAGATCCACACTGCCATTTAGAAATTGTACTGGCTTGAGTACATAACATATAATTAACACTCCACCTTGCAGTGTTTTCTAGTGTTTATAATTTGTCATCATTTGCATTACAAGTAGTGTGTACAGGCATCAAATAAAACTGAGGCCCTCTCCTCTCCTTCTATGAACTGTTGTGAAAAGATTATCACTTTCAATGTTTAAAACAGGTAAAAGGGTAGAAAGAAACAGAGCTGTAAGCAATTTGTCCACTGTCATACAGAAAGTAAGAATTCAGTTCAGATTTCAATCCTAGTTCAATGTCTTAATTGCAAGAGGTGGGAGAACTTTTAGGAGTAATTTAGAAATCCAAGTCCTAATGATTTCAGTATGATTTATGCTCAAGTCTGGTAAGGGCTTTTGAAAATCCTACTCAACATGAGCCTACTTATTGGTAAAACTTATCTTACAAGAAACACCCATATTGCACATATATACCTAAGCCATGCAATGCGGAACTATTAAACTACTGATATAGTAATATTATACTCACCTGTACGGAAATACATGACCACACAGTTTTCATCATTATTTGCAAAGTTGGGTTCATTTGGGGCCCAGGCAACATAGTTTACTGGAGTGCCATCCATCCAACTAAAAGAAATTACATTCCAAAATTATTGAGTATATCAAGTTCTTTTTGAAGGCTGCATTAGTTCATTTTATTTTATATTACAGAAATCCTAGCTACACCAAAAGCAACTTGGGCACATAGCTCTATGTGTGTGACTTCTTTGCTTTAGGGTTGTAGGTTGTAGCCACATTGGTCTAAGGTCATAGGCAGACAAGGTTCTTTGGGTGGATGTGATATCTTTTATGAGACCAGCTAAATAGTTAGGAAAATTGTTCTTTGCAAACTTTCAGGCACAAACACCCTTCTACCCAAAGAACCTTGTGTGACTTTTTTAGCACTTGTGGTCAAAATCCTGAAGAGCAAATTGAGAATATTTTCTTGTTTTTTAACCTACATTTTCCCTTTGTTCATAAAATTAAAATGAATGTAATAATTAACAGCTGCAAGTTAAAACAATATAAGACTAAGCAAATTAGACGCATTTGTTATAGATATAGTCTGTTTCCCCACCTACACTTTACTTCAGAGTTTTGTAAAACAAATTGCAAGATGAGATAATGATTTACTTTTACTTATTCTCTGGAAACATACTTATCTGTAGATTAACAGCCTATGGACAGAATCCCTACGTATAGATTTGACAGAAATTTCCTCCATAGTCCACTGGCCCCAAGCTAGTTTAAACTGATAGCCTCCAGCAAAAGTTATTTTCGGCATCCTTCTTTACACGTTTATCCTTATGTATCCAGTACTGATTTTCAAATTGTAAAATTCTTCCCAAATAACAGACAATAAAAAATCTCAATCAAATGGTAATCTACTAAACGGTTTATTGTCAGGGACTATCAAGCACAAAGTCAAATCAATAGATTCTCTTAATCAAAAGTTTGTGGATGCTTCCAAAAGCAAAATGCAAACATGCAAGCAAAATGCAAGGAAATCATATACAACTGAACAGAGATTGTGTGTAGTTACAGAAAGTTCCAGAGCCATATACGAAGAAAAAGTATACAGTGAAGTAAGAGAAATATTAAACAGACAAGTGACATCACCTATCAGGAAGGAAGGTGAAAATAAAGAATGAGAGGAAAAAACCCTTTAATAAACAGAATTTCCTGTAATTTGCCCAGATAGCAGAAACAAGAAACAATAGCTCCAAGAGACAGGACTGCCCTTTTGTGCCACTAGCTGAATGCTGTGGCCAAAAGACTGTTCCTGAATAGGGGAAAGAATGGCAGAGGTCAGAGCGGCAGTGCTTCATAATTAAACAAGGTTTCAGTGATGGTCTTTTAATCCAGCACTGAAGCATGGGAAAGGGAGAGAGATACAAAAAGAGGGACCCTGGGATAAGAATGATGTCTTAGGGAACAGACATGGGAAAATTCACCAACAATTCTGAGAGGAATTCAGTATGTGGCCATAGCACTTCATAATTTTGATGAATACTGTAGGAAAATGAATCAATCAATAGAGCTTGCATTTTATTTATCCTAGATTCTGAGACTGGTTCAAGAAATTGATTCCCATGAGAACAGGAGTACAAAAGTTCTGAGTTTTGGCTGTTGCAGGTCCTGGTGACACCTAATTGCATTTTTGTCACATCTGACATGTACTTACCTATGATATGATATAGTCAAGTGAAACACACCTCAAAACTTCAAGCCATTTTTCTCTCTCTTGCAAAATCAAAAGAGGGAAGAATGCAAAAGATAACAACCAGAAGTAGTAACACAGCACTGACTCTACCAACAAAACATCAACTAATACACTGATTGATGCCTATGAAGCTCAGAGAGATAAATGAAGTGAAAATGGAACAAATACAGGAAAAGGTATTAAAAGCCCAAAGAAAAGACACCTTGCCCAAAGAAAAGCCCAAAGAAAAGACACCTTGCAAAACAGCTGGAGAAGGGGAAATGTCCAAAGCTATTGATTGTGCAAAAGGTACAGGACCCAGGCATCATCATGAGGATGAAAACCTGGAAGTAGGAGAAAATAATTGTTTTGCCAATTAAGGAGAAAATAGGTTTCTTAGCAGTAGCAGCTTTGTACCTCTATCTAAGCTGGTAAAATTTGAAATACATTTGTTCATTCACTAACTTCTCTCTCTCTCTCTCTCTCTCTTAAAAATTTTTTTTTTAAATATGTTTTAGCTATGTATTTTACTTCATTGAAATGTTCTTTTGATACCATGATGAAAAATTAATCCCCAAACAAGTTCATGAGCCTGTGAAATGAAAACTTTAGCAAGTCATTCAAGATAGCCTGATGCAATACTTGTACTGCTTGACAAGCTTTATGGTCCTTGTTTACTTACCGAAACTTTTTATCAAGACTCACATATAAGCCAATGTAAAGGTCATCGTAAAAACCATAATAGTAGCTCTAAAACATAGAGATAAGATTTTAATGAGATGTAACAAAATAGCTGTAATATAAAGCAAACATCTGTTCTATGGAAGTTGGCTTAGTAACTTTTGTACGTAGTCTATAGGCCACCAATCATAAGCTCACTATTGGGGAAAGAATTGTGCAGTATTCTGAAAACGTAAATCATAATTCAAGGCCTTTACTTGATCACCAGTAAAAAGTGAATGGAATGATAATGAAATAGAGGAAAAGCTGCTATTATATAATGGGAAAGCCTATCTGATAGGCAAATGTGACAATAAATTAAAAATAAATTTGCAAGTTTGGGAGAGCATGGAATAAGAAACCCCCTGTAAGCTAGACAGAAATTTCTATTGATATGTTCTGGATTTTAATTTGATGAAATAATGTTCTTCTCAAATGTGTGTGTGTTTTTTCTTTTTTCCAAAAGAATGTGGTTAGCTTCAGAAATAGGTTGTTGGCATTGTTGTTGTCAAGAGAAGGAAATGTTTTGGCTTTTAGTTTTTCACTGAAAACTTAAACCTTTAAAATGTTTAAATGTTGACAAAAATGGGGAAAACTGATTTAATCAATTTAAAAAAAAATCCATCGAAGCTCTAATTCTTTTCTCTTTAGGTCAGTAATTTTCCACCAGAATGTCAGGATACCATGGAGTAGGGTGAGATTTTTCGAAGGGTGCCACAAGGTTTGAGGAGATAAGCTGGTATGAGGAGATAAATGCAGGCTGAGGTTTATCCTTGCCTGCCCTTGGCCCTGCCCCAACTGCCCAGTCCTTCTGAAAGAACGTAAGCACTGTTATACATAAATGAGTTTTTTAAATGGAGCGCTACTCAATTCACAAAAATTATGGAGGGGTCAAATGAGGGGCGCCTTGAGTCAAACACAGGGTGCCTCAAGTTTAACCCTAGAGCAGTGGTTCTCAACCTTTTTTAAAGCTTTTACAGGTTTTATTCCAAAGGTAGATCAATGGCCTAACATTTATCTTTCCATCCTTTACTGCAATTAATGTACTAAAATGACAAAGGAGAATGGTGAATTAACTGCTTCCTTGGATCCTGTGTGAGAATCTCTATGAAATTTTCATTTGGTCTACCGGCTGTCACTTAATGCCAGATTTTGAATTATTTATTTAGTCAAATCTCTCTTAACTCTAACAAGTAGGACAGCTCTAGAAAGTGGCAACAATGTTTTGTTCTCTATTTCTCCCCTTATAAGGAAGCTAAAGGCTTTCAGCTAAATTTTCAAGTGTAGATCAACCCAGGACCTTTCAAAGGAGCCTGGATGTAGTATAGCTGCATGCCTTCCAGTACATGAAAAGCAGATACTGAAAGATGTTTCTATGGCTGCACAGAATGATGCTTTTTGAATATAATAAAACAAGATCTTACATATTTCCACAGAAACTTGTTTTCACTTTCATTTTCAATGACAAGAAGATCTCCATGATTTTTCTTGCAAAACTCCCGGGCTTGTTCCATGAACATTTTTTCCCTGCTGAAATAGTACTCCTTTTCGTTATGTAAAATCCATCCATCTTCACTAAGAATATATTGATCTTCTGCAAAAGCAATAATAAAACCACATGCACAGTATCTGTAATACAAATTAAGCATCATCATATAATATTTTGTTTCTTGTGACAGAAAATAAAAAGCTTACCAAATGTGTTACTTGGTTCTGGTTTTAAAGATTCTCCTGTAAAATAAAAATAAAATATGAATGTGAGATAAACCAAAGGAATACTTTCTAAATGAAAGTTATTTTTAAAGTAATGCAAACTCCAGCATTGTTTGATACGTTATGTTTCTGTTACAATTCATAAAATATCAGAAAGAAAGTTAAAGTTCACAAAGTATTCATCAATATTTTAAGTTTCCAGCAAGATATAGTTGCAATTAAAAGCAAATATTCATGCTATCAACCTACTGGAATACATTCCCCATGCAAAGTGTAGATTGGAAACTACTCTCAAATCTGTATCCTAAAATGCATTTCATGAAGTAAAATTCAAAGGTATAGACTGTTCCTGAGCAGAGAAATTAAGTGTTTTGATGTGTCTTAGGACGCATTTGGTTTACAGAGTTATTTCCATCCAGAAGAGCCTGCAGAAAACAGATGCTAGAAACCACCCTAATTGAGATAAACATTATTCCAACCAGCTTGTGGTCTCTTCCTCAAGAAGACCAAGTGTGGCAATAAAAGGTCTAAATTTAATGTGGAGATTTGATTTCCCATCCTTACATTGTACCACTGTGCTCTGTTTGCCTATAGCCTTGTTACCTTTTCGTATTTGACAAGCCCAGGAATTCATATTCTCACAAAATACATCATTCCACTCCATGTCACTGTATCCATAAAATATGCCACATTTTTCATTTCCTCCATAGTTATTGGGTTCTCCTTCTGCCCAATTTTCATAACTTACCTATGACAAAAACACAGCTCTGTTACTACTTTCTTCTAAAGATGAATCATGAGCTAGCACTGCACTGTGACGTCCACAGAGAAGTGGTTTTATTTCAACTCTGCATTGTACTCATTGGGCCAGTTATAAGACTCTGAATGTTACAGATCTCTCTGGATGAGGAAATGGAGAATGACCTTACCTTATGTAGTGACTCCTTAGGGCAATTTACATAGTAATAGGTTTAAGGAGTTGTGCCTATCCCATGTAAACAAGAGATATCAGCCATGACATACTTTATAAGGATGAAGTAAAGTAGGTTTATAACCTAGTCTTAACTACTACTTGGATATTCTGATGATCCCACCTATGACTAATCATGTGTACAAGTATCTTTGTATCTTCATGACTTCAGTCAACTGAACAGTTGGAAAGCCACATTGCTTAGGTTATCTTCATCCATTTTATAAAACTGTTTATAAATGTATGTAAAGTATGTAAAGGAGGGGGGAAACATACTGCTTGCTGTATTCAAATGAAAATTAGGAAGTTTTAAGGTGCTGGGCAACATGGCAAAAGATAAAATAAGTGTTCTTAAGTGGAACCAATTTTGAATGCGTTGTGATTGTTTAATCTGAATAAGTTGTGGTTGCCATGTCATTTTCTTATTACCATCTTCTATTGGAACCTTTCTTGTCTAATGTTGTCTTTGCCATACCCACTCCATCATCTTCAGATTGGACTATTCTATTGCATTCTACTTTGGTCCATCTTGCAGAGCATTCAAAATCTTCAGCTGGAGCAAAATTTGATCAACCATCTCTTTGATGGACCACATCAAAGTCTTCTAATTTGTACTGCTTCAGTCAGCAGGATTGGAAATTCTTCATGGACCTAGTGATATTACATTTTCCAAAGCAATATAACAAACCTACAGGTGGTTATAGGACGAAACTATAGTCTACAGTTCACACTTTACAGCTACTAAATGTTTCAACTCAAATAGACACATACACTTTGATCAGGTTCCACCATAAAGAAGCATGCAATGGTGAGTAACAGATGCATTATATTGCCACATGCCACATATATTCACAAAAATTTTGCTGGAGGATCACATGTGGTAGCATAGGGGGGAAGGAGGAGCGAAGCAAGAAATGGCCTTGTAAAGATTTCTAGAAACAGTATTACAAAAGACAACTATATTATAAAAAAGTAAATTACTTACTGCAGAGCCATCACTCCAAGTATATCCTTTGTCAGGATCCAAGTTGTTAAAACCCATCCAGTAATATGAAGACGAATAACCTCCTTTCCGCCTAAAGCATTGAATATAAATATGCAAAGGGAGCACAGGATATTTCATTAGAAGAGAAGGATGTGTGTGATTCACACAAGTGTCTTCAGACTTGCACCATGGCAACAAGTTTGAATGTTTCCTGTAACATTAGTCTGACATTCTGTGTAGATATACAAAATATTTGGTCCCTCAGCAAATTATTTAAATGTAATTATTTAATCCCCAGTATCCACAAATGAATACACTTACACTGGCCTCAAGGGATGATACACACTTCTCTTCAAGAAAGACTACAACTGCAGAGTTACTATACACAGTATCTCAGGTGTAAATGCAAATTAAGGCCCTAATTTAAGCATGTATTTTATTTTAAGCATTAATGGAAAAGAGGACCATGAAACCCCTCCCTGCCCCCACTCAAAAAATGAGCAAATTAAGATTGTTCAAACTGAACATCTGAATGACCAAAAATGTGCTTTAATAGTTTTGGTTTTAAAAATTAAATCCAAGGACTGTTCTTTTTTTAAACCTGTGTAATGGAAATGAATTTGACATTTTCATATTGTAATTTTTTTTTTACTTAACTACAAATTGAACCTATTTTCTCTATGCTAAAGTGCCAGTCTCAGTGTCTTTAGAATACTTCATCACTTGGATGACTGTGTCATTAATATAAACCAGGGAGCCCATCCACAATGGTTAGCTAAAACCACCTTTCCGTCTCTCTGACCAACTCATCCCATTTTTTAATCTCTGCTACTAGCTCTCCCAACAAATGTACAGTGCACAGTCTAATCAATTTTCCTTGGTTTCAAGGGCCAAAGTCACTTAGCTTCAAGGCACATATCTAATCCAGTCTTATACTTCTGTTCTATTACCAACATCAGCCTGGTAGCCTCTTTCTTTCCCTTTTACTCCACTACATTTTCCTTGTTGTCCAGCACAGAACTACCTCCTCAATTCCTGTTTGCATAGCCACCTTCTCTCCTGATACCACTTCCAAAACCATGCAGAGATACAAATTGATATAAATGTATAGATTTGCAGTTGGAATCAACTGTTTCTTGAAGGACATTTTTGTTATGTGCGTGTCACATGTCAAAAGTGAAAGAATAAAGTTGTGCAGATACTCACAATTTAACTATTACGTTTTGTTCTTCTTCAGTATGGATAGCAGCCAGATCTCCTCCTACTGCTCTACAAAAATCTCTAGCCTCAAACCATGACTTTTTATATTTTCTTTCTTTGCTAAAAAGCTGCAAAATAAAGTATAATTAAAGAATGTACAAGCATCAAAGAAATCAAGAAATGACTATTTTGATCCTGCTTACTGTCCCTGTCCCTGTCTCCCATCTAGCTGTTTATGCCTAGGCTTAACCATTAAGCTCTGACTGTACTAACAAAATCCTCATCTATGCAATCTGGTCATTTCTTGAGTTTGGCTGTTTCATCCTCCTCTTGTCTATCTTCCCTGATGCTCTATGAATCCATACATTAGTTTCATGTGAATATGGTTCTTCAACATGCATCCCTCAGAATAAAAGTGCTACTTCAGTATAACTTGCTATTGGGTAAATTTGTAGTCAAGGTTTTCTTTGGATTTATCCAATGTATATTTTATGAAAACAAGTGCTTTGATCACAGACATTTAATACTTACTTTGAAGCATAAGCTACTATGGGTGGATGAAGCCCATCCCTCTGGACATGAGAGCGGAGGAGCTGTTGTTGGAGGAGGAGGAGGAGTTGCTCCCTGCACCAACTGCTTGCAGAGGAACAATGTTTTCTGGTCACAGCTCAAAACATCCCATAATCCAGCTGCAGTTCCTGTTCTCATGACAACACAGCCTGCCTCCCTCCCTTAATGAAAAAAGAGAGAGACAAATGTATAAAGTATTAAACTGAATACACTTAAACTTCTGTTTGAATTTAAATATACACAGGGCATAGGTTTTAGTTTTTCCTACAAATTTCAAGTCACATGGAATCACACATTCTAAGTGCATACAAGCAGCAGTAGCTTGTGTCATTTAAGCAACTCACACGGCCAATAAAAATCACAATATTTATCATTTGACCTCATAGAAAGCATGCATGGAATTCCACCCACAAGTAGTGGAAGTGGATTAAACCAATGCTCAAGTACTTAAAGACCTAAATAGTTTAAGGGAAATGATCACCAGTCAGAACAAGCAGTGGATAGACTGCCAACATACCTAGGTGGATTGCATTATTCTGAGTACAAATACAGCAAATTTCAGTTTCAGGCTGTAACTCTTTTCTCTAGGGTTTTTCTTCTTCTTTTTGCTAGCAGGTCTTTTTTTTAATTCTGAGAGACCAACTTCAGACCTTTTTGGCCAGGTACAGACATTACACTTTTACCAGTATAACTGATTGGAAACTGGTTTATAAGCTGGTCCAAGGAGGTGATCCTCCCCCTCTATATGACATTGGTCAGGCCGCAGTTGGAGTACTGTGTCCAGTTCTGGGCGCCGCAGTTCAGGAGGGATGTGGACAATGTGGAGAGGGTCCAGAGGAGGGCCACTCACATGATCAGGGGGCAGCAGGGCAGGCCCTACGAGGAAAGGCTACGAGACCTGAACCTGTTCAGCCTCCACAAGAGAAGCCTGAGAGCGGATCTGGTGGCCATATATAAATTTCTTCTAGGTTGGCGGATCTCCTCCGGCGGGCTTTAAACTAGGCTCGTCGAGGGGAGGGGAAGATGAGGGCAGGGGAAGCTGTGGACCACCAAACCATGTGGCACCCACAAGGACAGCCCAGCCTGAAGAAAGAGAGCATTGGGAACCTGAAAGCCATGGGGAGGCCAGCACTA
>NW_005842960.1:413811-415506 GCF_000455745.1 Alligator sinensis | reverse complement strand
GGAGGTTAGATGAGTATCTAGCTGGGGTCATCTAGACCCAGCCCTCTTTCCTGCTTATGCAGGGGGTCAGACTCGATGATCTATTGAGGTCCCTTACGACCCTAACATCTATGAATCTATGAATTGGCCAAGGGAGACCAGCAGGTAATGGGAGAGTCCCTGTTCCCCTGAGCACTACTGGGAGTAACAAGGAATAACGGCCATAAGTTGACGGAGAGTAGAGTCAGGCTAGATATCAGGAGGTACTACTTCACAGTCAGGACGGCTAGTATCTGGAACCAACTTCCAAGGGAAGTGGCGCTCGCTGCTACCCTGGGGTCTTTAAAAGGAGGCTAGATAATCGCCTAGCCTTGGTCGTTTGACCCCAGTACTCTTTCCTCCCCATGGCAGGGGGTCAGACTTGATGATCTGCTCAGGTCCCTTCCAACCCTACCAACTATGAAACTATGAAACCCATAACAGAACATAAGTTCAGCGTACATAGGCTGGTTTAAAAATGGTGGAACTTGGTCTAAAATTTGTCCCCCTTCTCCTCAAAGGGCGAATGTGTTTCTGCTCACTACCAATCTAAACTATGCTGCCTACAGAAAACCTCACAATTTAGATCAATTCTATCTTTGAATGTCTATACCTAGCCTTTGTGTCATATTTCCTAGGTTGCTGTCCCATTCACATAGCACTGCAGTACATACCAGGCATGCCTGAATTCCAGTGAGTGAACAGAATCTTGTCACCATTGGCCCACTTGAAAGTACCTTGTTCTTCTACATCTGAAAGGCCAATCCAGAAATATTTTGTGGGTCTATGCCCAATATGGGAAGTCAGAAACGCTTGTTCGTATCTGTGAGAAGAACCATTATGAACTCAAGGTCAAGCCAAAATTCTTCCACAGTTCTCATTTGCATCAAATCATTCATCAAACAAAATTATTTCATCAAAAAAGTTAGTAATATTATAATTGTATATTAATTTAGTTAGTAGGGCTTAGGAGATATACTCATTATGCTATAATTTAGATTTGTACTTTTTTCTTTGTACTGTACAATAATGAGTACTGAAGTACATAGGAATTTGGTTGATTTGCAGGCACTTTTAAATTCAATATACAAAGACAAGTGCAAGATACAATGCTGTCAGCTCCTGCAATTTTACCATTAGACTTGTGATAAGTCCCAATGACAAGTATATTATGAGAAAAATCTCAGCTTTTGTTAGAAATAAACAGCTAGTTTCTAGTCTTATTAGCTGCAGAGAAAAAGTTTGAAAAAGTAAAGCTGAAAGACTCAAAATCTTGAAGGGAAAGAAAAAAAGTAGTATTGAAAAAGGTATTATTTTTCAAAGTTAATTATTTTTAAGGCAAAGTCATGATTTTTGGGGTCACAATTTCTGAATTAGGGGCTTGAGAATAGTGCAGATAAAAATATATATATTAAAGCCCCTGCTAGTACTTAAATTTCCATAGGACAAGAATTGATGGCATACACAGTTTATTTATTTATATATACATTAGGGCTGTGCAAAATTTTGGCAGCTGTTTCATTTAGTTTTGGATTCCGATGTTTCGACGGTTGAAACACTGAATCTGAAACAAAACACAGGGCTCTGAAACAGCTCCCAAATGAAATAGGCCACTGAAACATTTCAGAAATTTTCTGAAATGTTTCGGATGTTTCAGAGCTGTTTCGGAAGCAGGCT
>NW_005842960.1:412232-413801 GCF_000455745.1 Alligator sinensis | reverse complement strand
GGAAAGAGGGAGGGGGAGAAGGAGGGGGAAAGACAGCTCTGATATTGACATCTGTAGCTGACTAGTGACAATGACCTGTCCCTGAGGTCCCTTCCAATCCCAGTGCTCTGGAGGAGGGATAGAGAAACAGCAAAAAAGGCTGTATTTGTGAACGGAGTCTGTCATTTTGTAGCTGTGTCTGTCTCAGCAGGAGCAGCAGAGACTGAAAGCACTGCAGCATCAGTCCATAAGCTTGCAGCTTGATAGAGCCTTGCTACCAAGTTGTAGCCATTTGCCAACCCTTTCCTATTTCTTTACCCTTGCCTACCCTTCCCCATATATCCTATTTTTTATTATTATATTTTTCCCCCACAAACAAAAAGAAAGCAGTGCTTTGCTTAGAAAGCACTCAATGCACATACATTTAATATCACACACACACTTCTTTCCAGCACATGCAATATGAAGCATGCTGGAAAGGCAGGTGCCAGGTCTTCTGGCTGGGGAGGGAGAAGGGTAAGAGGGAGAGCTGCAAGTTCCTTCCCCCTGCCCACCCTAACTTAGATGCAGCCTTTTCCCTAGCACTAGTAGGCATGAGGCTTCTTCTGGTGCTAGTGGCAGCAAGGAGGTGGAACCAGTGCCTGCATCTGCACCCTCTCCAATAACATCAGGCATAATAATAACCCCCAGCCCCGAGCCATAATAATAGCCCCCACCACCGCCAGCATGACAAGCAGCACACCAGCATGTCATTGACAGTCTCCTCCACCCCAATTTCAGTCCCCAGCCTGCCCCTTCCAGTGCCAGAGGAGGAGCTGAATCTGGAAGCAGGGAACCTGAGCACCCTAGCAAAAGAAACTCTGGGGGCCAAGGAGGAATCTGAGTTTGTGCTCCACACCCCTCAAAGTTCCCCTAAAGCCAGGTCTCCTTCTCGGGAAGGCACTTCTTGGGAGGTTGAGGTTGTAGAGGCAAGTAGCTCAGCTGAGTCCGCTCCTTCTGTTGTCATGCCTCTGCCTGCTGAGGACAAAGTTCCCCTAAAGCCAGGTCTCCTTCTCGGGAAGGCACTTCTTGGGAGGTTGAGGTTGTAGAGGCAAGTAGCTCAGCTGAGTCCGCTCCTTCTGTTGTCATGCCTCTGCCTGCTGAGGAGGATCAGGCAGGATCCACACCTGCACCCCAGAAGCGAGGGGGTAGTGTGGTGTGGGATCATTTTGAGGTGGGAGATGATCCCAAGTATGCTATCTGCCTGCACTGCCGATGTAAGACCAGCCAGGGCAAGGAGGAGAAATACTACAGCACCACAGGGATGCTGATGCATCTCTGCAGGCACCACCCCCTAGCCCTTGCTCCTCCTCAGCCTGACACCGGTAGGAGCGTGCCCAAAAAGAAGTCCCCCTCTCACTCCAAAGCCCGCATCTCCCTGAAGCAGAGGCTGGCCACTCTGGAACAGTGGGGCACAGGCAGATAAAAAGGGGGGTGCATTGCAAATGTGAGCGAGATCACCTAGAGCATCAGGGAGATGCTTGCTCTGGATGGCCAGCCCTTCTCCCTAATTGAGTGGCCAGGGTTCAGGTGGCTCATGGTACTCATTGG
>NW_005842960.1:402107-412196 GCF_000455745.1 Alligator sinensis | reverse complement strand
TCCAGCGGGATGGGGGTGCCCTCCCTGTATGAGGCATGCAGGGAGTACTTGAGGGAGGAGCTGTGCAAGACAGGCCCACAGGTGGCCTTGCACTTCACCTCAGACATCTGGAGAAGCTGGGGTGGTGATCATGCCTACCTCTGCCTCACAGGGCACTTGTGCCATCAGTCAGGCCATCGGTGGGCTCTCCTTCAAGGGGAGGTGATGGATGAGTCCCACATGGCAACGGAGATCATGGGGGCCACAAACTGCATGATGCAGAGGTGGCTCATTGGGCAGGGTAAGCTCACCCTCGGATTCATGTTTACCAACAACACAGCCAACATGGTCAAGGTGGTCCGTGACGCTAACAAGTTCAACCTTGTAGTCAGGGACACCTTGGAGGGGGACGGGGCTACTGGTGATGGCACCAGCATCACCAGCCAGCTCACTTCAAAATGCAGGAAGGTGGCATGCTACTTCCACTGGAGCATCAAGGGGAGCAAGATGCTACAGGACACGCAGTCAGAGCTGAGCATCTCACAGCACAAAATCATCCAGGATGTGGAAACTCAGTGGAACTCCACATACCTGATGCTTGAAAGCCTGGCAGAGCAGCAGAAGCCCATCCATGAGACGGTCTTGCTTGGGGAGATTGGGATCAGCAGCCCCTTTAATGGAGCTGAGTGGGATACCATCTCCCAGATCTTGGTGGTCCTCAAGTCATTCCTTGAGGCCACCGGGAGCCTCAACACTGACAGTGCTCTCCTTAGCCAGGTGATCCCCATAGTCAAGGAGCTTGAGAACAAAATGGAGAAGTTCCAGGGGATCAATGTTCCTGGCTGGGGCAAGCCGCTATCACCAGAAGTGCAGGCACTGATGAAGCGGCTAAAGGAGGGCATCAAAAAATGGCTGGATCCATTGCGATCCAGTACATTCAACATGTGACCCAAGGGTGAAGGGAAGTATTTGCCAGTCAGTGAAAAGCCAGTCAGTGAAAATGGAAATGGAAGCATTAGGGGGTGAGAGGCTGGGAGGGAGGGGGGAAAGAGGGAAGTAGCAGGTAAAAGTGGAGAGGTACCTCAGGAGTCAGGTACCTTCCCCCCTATCCCAGCCTGTCTCTCACCCCGATGCCTCCATTTCCATTTTCACTGACTGGCTTTCTTGCCTGCACTGCATACCAGCCTCTGGCTTCTTTACTATTCCTTCCATCCAGGAAGAGCACACACACACCAACTAGATGCCTCCAGAGCCTGATGAAGGGTTTTTAAACCCGTGCAAAGAAGAATTTCTCCAACTATTCCATTGGTCTAATAAAAGATATCAGATTGACCCTAAGAGCCTTGTCTGGGCTATGTCCTTAGACCAACATCGCTATGACCTACACCGTTTAACACACACGACACTAGTTTTGCTTTCAGCAGTTTCAGGTTCAGTTTCACAGAAACCACTGCTGATGAAGGGTTTTTAAACCCGTGCAAAGAAGAATTTCTCCAACTATTCCATTGGTCTAATAAAAGATATCAGATTGACCCTAAGAGCCTTGTCTGGGCTATGTCCTTAGACCAACATCGCTATGACCTACACCGTTTAACACACACGACACTAGTTTTGCTTTCAGCAGTTTCAGGTTCAGTTTCACAGAAACCACTGCTCCACTCTGCCTGAAACCTGGCAGGCCTCCCTCATGCCTGCATGAAGGGCTATGTATGTGTCAGGACAGGTGCTAATGAGGGTGGCCATTTAATGCCCCACTCTCAGAGCTGAAGGTGGCAGTTTAGCTTCTCACCAGCACAGCCAGCATTAGAATAACATCTCCCTGCTGAGCTCCTATGCCAGGAAGAACTTGGAGGTATCAGGGCTGAGGCTATATGGGGAGGAGGCGGCCCCACATCATTCTGGGCATGACCTAAAACTGCACCCTGCCAGGGTTGGGAGGCCTGGGTGGGACTGCCAGTGGCATGGCAGCCCCAGGAAATGCCAAGACCATGAACATACCTGATGAAAGGCAGGTAGAAGCAGGAGGCACCTGATAACCTCCAGCCACCGCACAGTCCTGGCTGGGGAAAGCCCAGACCTGTAAGATCTTTGAGAGGCCTAAGGCTAACTGGTTGCAGTGGAGTTGTGAGGGTGAGAACAGGAGCTACCATCCCTGCAGTTTTCACCCTGCTGCGCCTTAACACACACAGAGTCACACATGTCACAAGTTTTGCTTGTCAGCAGCCTGAGGTGCAGTATCCCAGAAACCCCTATACCTATCTCCTTGAAACCTGGCAGGCTCCATGGCCTCAGAAGGGGATAGCATCCCTGCATGTTTCATCTGAATCAGGCAAGAAATGACAGTTATAGGCAGTTTTGTGATTCCCCATTATAGCCTATGGCCGAAACACCGTCGAAATTCCAAAACAGCTCTGAAACAATTTCAGCTGAAACAGAATGGGACAGTGATTTGAACACTAAAATGAATCACTGTCCCTCCAAAACACCAAGTGCAAAACAAAACAAAACACAGCCATTTCGGACAGCCCTCCAAAACGCCGAAATGAAACACTGTCCCTCTGGAACGCCAAACAAGAAACCAAAACTAAACACAGCCATTTCGCACAGCCCTAATATACATACATACACACACACATACATGTGCACATGTGTGTATATATTGCATATGTATATGTGTATATATGTAGTATACACACATATAATACATACATATATACACACATACATATACACACACATATATACGTATATATACATACACGTGTATATATGTATATACATATGTATATATGTGTATGTGTGTACACACACACACACACACGCACACCCTTTCAGGTGTCCCAGGTAACTCTGCTTTTTATAAATTTGTTCACCAGCCCCATGTAATTGCCAGTCAATGAGCTATGCAGCATCATGTGTTATTAATAAATGTAGAACACAGACGCTTCTTTGGTTTTTCCAACTTAATTATAAATGTAGAAATATTCTTTCATACCTGTCTTGCACAGTAACTAGGAAAGCTTTGTTATTTTCACAGATTTGCTTGGCTTCAGAAAATGTTGCAGGTACTTGTCCAACTAAGTAACAGTAAAAACCATGTCTTTTCCAGCCCTGTCAACATAAACATCAGATGTGCATGCATGTTATTGTCAGATTGTGAAATTACACAGTATACATTAGCTGTATGCTACACTTCTAAACCTTGTATTAATGTTGTGCCACGTTACCAATGCAGTAACCAAGCAGTGATAGTGGCAGGGGTGAAATAGGACTGTCATTCCTTCGCCACGAGTATATTCCACAGAGAAGCTTCTGAGAGTGTCCTACAAGTTAAGTGTGGTTTGCAATTAAATTATACACTTAGAAACACTGCACAGCTCCCCTTAAAACTGTGGCTACATTAGAATTTTGATCTGCTTTCTAGTTAACTGGAAGTGAACTGTGCTATCATCTTTTCCTCCCATTGTTAACAATGGGACATTTCACCAAAAACTAGTTCAGTGCAAGACATTCATGGCCTTCAGAGATCTACATGACACAGAAAGACATCAGTGCTTGTTCATCTATACTCTGACTTGGTCATGGAAAACAACTGCTTTGTAATTAGAGGTGTGGGACACAAAGTCTTTGGTCAACCATAAACTGAATGTATTTTCTTTCCAGTTCAGTCCTGCATCTCATTGTCTTTGGAATACTTCATTTGGATAAGTGGCATGATTAGCATGAACTCAACATGGATAAATATGTTGTGTTCCTTATCAGTGATCTTCAAGAGATTATTCATGTATGACCAAAGCTGCATAGAATTGCTCAATTCACAGAAAACACTATACTGAGATGAGGAGGCACAAGGAACTGAGAAAGTAATTCAGGTCAAGCATTGCCTAAGAGCCATTTTTGATGTGAAAATTATCAAAAGGCAGAAAAACAACCTGCTAGTATGAAAGCTGAGCAGTTACTATTAATGAAATCCTAAAAGATAACATAATTTCATAGGATGTGAAACAAATAGAGCAAATAACCTCCATGGATCATGACACATTTTATTTTGCACTTACCTTCTGGCAGCCTTGGTCAATAATCTCAACCTCCCCAGGTTCTTCTGCCAGAGGTTTCCGTTTACAAATGTACCCAAATTTCTTTTCACAGTCATCATCTGCCCAGTACCCATCCTGAACATGGCAGGGGGAGAAAATAAATGTTAATGAAGAGGTATGCAAAATCTTTGGAACAGTTCTTATTCCCCTTTAAAATCATAGGAACGCAGTGCTGGAAGGTACCTCACAAAGTCACCTAGTCCAGCCCACTGCGCAAGGCAGGAACTTCCCTGACTACACCATCCCAGCCATGAGATTTTCCTTTAAAGTTTCAGAACAGATCAGAACCAGAATTAGATTGATCATTAATTCATCCCAAGGCTGGACTCACAGCTCACTTCAGGTTTTGTTTTAATCATTTCAAGTCCCCACCCTCCTCTCTGACATAACTATGTCTGCTTCTTCATCCTGGCCATTCAAGAGTTCCTCCCTTTATCTTTAAATATGCCACTGGAGGATTCTTCTGCTCTCTCTAAAGCCTTCTTAGAGCATTAAAACAGATAATATTTAGGAGGGGATTCCTACCCTCACAGTTCAGGGTATTACAATGGGCATTTATTTAGTCTGCCATGACTGCTGAGAAAAGTAAATCAGTATTCTTCTTGTCTGAGTAGTATCTAAGCATATTGCTGAAGTGCATTAGGAATGGCTAGCCTCTTCATTTAGAGTTCCCTTTTTCTTTGTCCATGTCCTTCAGGAAAAAACATGATCTTTTTTTAAAAAAAAATGTCTATGTAGCTATTTCATGCTTGCTATACCATGAATTTTTATTATTGAAGTCAATGAAATGTGCTTTGTCCTGGGAGCAACAGATAGTAAGTTTTGAAGTAGTTTTTAGTTCCTGCAGGCTGGCAGTAACTGAAAGGATATTTATTAGGCCTGTGCAAAGCGGCTAGTATTCACTTCAGATTCAACCGATTCAGGGCACAGTGATTCGATTTAGTGATTTGAATCACTGTCCCAAATTGATTTAGCCAAATCTGATTTGGAGATTCAGCTCCCACCGAATCAGCCGCATCTCTGAATCAAACAGGCCTCATCCCCCGCATGGTCTCCCAGCCCCATCAATGGCTGCCCCACACAACCCCAGCATCCCAGTACTTCCACACAAAAAAAAAAGCTTCACACTCACTGGCTCCTTCCAGGCAGGGGGGTGATCCCCTCTACCCCACACTGTATGGGGGGCTTTTCCACAAGCCCCCAGAGGCCCCAATGGCTGCTGCAGCAGCTGGTGAGTGCAGGGTTTTTTTTTCCTTTAAAGCACCAGGACACTGTGGCCAGTCGGGGCAGCCATTGATGGGGCTGAGAGAGTGGGTGGGGGTTGGGGAGTGCTCAGTGGGGCTGAGGGATCAGTCAGGAGATGGGGCCTGGTGGGGGTTCTCCCATGGTTCCCTCCCCCTTCCTCTAGCCCCCATCCCCTACTTACTGGCACAGAGTCCAGGTCCAGCTCCCTGTGTGGCAAGCAGGGACTGTCTGAATCACCTCTGAATCTTTTCTGAATCGATTCATAGGCTTTGATCAATTTGGACCTTTTTGTTGCTCTCCCAATTCAATTTGGATTTGGAGAACTGGAGATTTGGTCGCTGAATCAGGCTGAATCCCCTCCAAATCGAATCAGCAACCAACACTTCACACAGCCCTAATATTTGTGGTGTACAGTGCTAGCTATTGGACTGCATGACAGTTTTTGACAACAGAAATCCCCCAATTATAGAAACTTTCTAACTCCTGCAAGGACAGGTAGTACATAAATCTCAACCATGGTGCAGCAGCACACTTGATCCATAACATAAGTCCAGATATTACAAATAGGAATCCCGAGTGTCAAAAACATTCTGACCTGTTGTGGTCTGTTGAGTTCTTTACAACAGAATCACTTTACTATTTTTTCATGATCAAAAAACAAGTGAAAGCTAAGATCTGGAATTTTCTGAGAGGTGAACTGAATCTAACACAGTTGAGAATTTCTGCTCTGGCAGAAGGCTGAAGGGAAAGATTTTCCTAACTTGTTTTCCTGAGTTCATAGGGTGTACTATGCCTCAAATTTGTAAATATTTAAATCAGCCAGGAAAAGGTTGGATTTAATCATTACAAAACTTCAGTGGGCCATGCTAAATTTGGGAAAATATCTTCATTTTGTGTCTTTAAACATATTTCTATTATATTTCTATAATAAGCAATATTATATTTCTATAATAGAAATATAGGGGAAAACAGAGTTAGAATGTAAAAAATATAACAGTGATACAGTTGGTCCGTTCTTTGTATATGTAGATATAAACAGAACCAAATGCAAAGCAGGCCCTTTTGTGAATATGTAATGCCAAATATATGAGAGCCTAAAGCTATTTTTATCTTTCATAAAATCATCACAAGCACGCTAGTGGTTTTTCTAGTCCCTGCACTAGGAATCTTACCCCCAAAATGAAAATCATCCATTTTGCCTTTGGATACTCAATGTTCGTCACTTAGCTAAGGAAGAACCAATCAATTTAACTATTCCAGAGTAGATAAAGCCTCATGGCAGAGGACAACCTCCCATGTTTTATCTTAAATGTACCCATGCATCACCTTCCCCCAAACATTCTACAAAAAACTTTTAGGATCAGGGCCAAAATGTTGCATTTATTAGACACCTAAACATATAATAGTCATGGGATATAGCTATATGGCAGAAGGTAGTGCCATGCTGAGATACTCCTTGCCCATTTCACACATAGCAGTTCTGTGAGAACAAGCAGGAAGCGCATTACTTTCAGAGAGAAGGAGCTTATTGCCACACACGTAGTACTGTACAAGCTGCACTCCTTTCCATGCTGAAGTGCATGGAGCAGGTGTTGTATGTCCCAGAGCTGTTGTCTGTCATTACTTCATCAATTATTGGCCTCAGACTAGTTCCCTTGCTCTTGGGCAGTGACTCAGACAAAAAAAAAACAGGGAGAAAGAAAAGAGTCCAGCACTAGATATTCTTGTATTAGTTTACCTCTCCCTTCATAACAACACAGTCTTCTTGCTTATGGTTTATATGACTTGGTTCATTCTGCAACCACTTGGCATATGTCACAGGAGTCCCATCACACCATTCAAAATACATTTGAATCTTGAGGTCATTCAAACCAATCCACAGCACATCAGTAGACTCTAGGAACATAAATGTAGTATTACAATTTTTCCACATTAACAACATTCTTAACTGTCACGTTCATTTTTGACTGACTAAGGAAAATGAATGTATCATTTTTGGCTTCAAGGCTTTGCTATGTTACTATAATTGCTAGAACTGCAAAATGGATAACTGTTACAGTAGAAATGTAGAAACAAGAAAAACACTTACCATACCCTAGCTGAGACACTGCAAAGCTGTGTTCTTCAATATCATGGATACTTGCTAGATCTCCTTCCTCCTTTCTACAGAAGGATACAGCATCTTTCCATAGCTTGGGTTCTCTGTAAATCATATAACAATGACCTGCATAAGACACCCATCCCTTTGGGCACTTAATTGGCCTAAAATCATCTGGAAAAAGAAAAGATGTGCAAACAAGTGTTAAAAAGGCCACAGTGAGCAAGACTTGTAATATAAAAGAACATTAGATCTCTTGATAGATCATTAAAAATAATAAATACATGAACATCCCCCAAAAAAGCAGAATACTTGGGGCCTTTCCATCAGCAAAGTATTATCAGTCTTTGTGAACTCTCTGAAGGCTTATTCTTACATGGAAAAGTTAGTGCACCATAAGCAGCACTAACTGTTATTATTACTGTTAGGTGCCCTGCACTGCCTACTTTATGGACACTTCAGTACACAGGTGATGAGGTAAGCTGCTGCTTGCTAATGACCATGTAGTGTCCCATGGAGATTTAGGGCAGAGTACTAGATGCACAGTAAATTCACATTCGAGCTTAATCCCAATAGTTTACTTATATATGTAAGCCCTGAGCCTATTTTGGTTCTTGTCAGACTACTGCCTTGGAGTTCTGCTAGTGATCTTTTCTTTTTAAAAATCATATTCCTGCTCTTTCCCTGTACAGCCATTGCAAAGGGGTATGAATGAAGGATACCAACCAAAAGGTAGGTACATTCCTCTAGTACATTCTGCACACAATATTATTTAGCATCTAATTATGTCACCAGGGCAGAATCCCAGGCCTTTTTAGGGCCTTGAACCTCATGGGGCTCTCTCAAAGTAGCCTTTATTGGGACAACATTTAAATGCCTTCCTGATGATAGGTGACAAAACAGGATTCTTCCATGAATGTTTAAAACAGACTAGCACATGCAACAGTTTGGTCTTAGCAATGAACAAAGCAGGAAGTGATCTACATTAGTTTCAAATATTTGTAAATATGCAATTTTCCACTATCTTTTGCACAGGGCTACTCAGTATGCTGGTTAAATAAATAGGCTCTATTTTTTCAAACCAACTTACTTTTGGGAATAATGAAGGAATCTAAAGATGAGTTTCCCTTTTTGCAGATGTATCCACATTTGTGACCACATGCCTGGTTTGCCCATTTACCATTCTTAGACTGTAGCGTCACACAGATTTTTTCTGACTCAGGAGAGGGACTTCCTTGGAGAAAAATACAAAAATAGACAGTCTGTGTTATTATGGTAAATCTTCATACTGCCCACTGAAGGACTAATCTATTTCTGGGTCTTGACCATATGAATTCAATGTCATATTATTTTTTACTAATTATCATTTTAAGAACAGAGTAGTTAACAATTACTTAGCCAACTGACACCAAGGAGTCTGACTACTACAAACTATTCACATGCACTTCCCTGGCAAGCCCTTTCTGTGCCCATTTCACATATGAGTCAAGTCTTCTACAGCCCCATCTAGTTTGGTTTGGCCTTTTAGTTCAAATTGTAGCTACTTGTAATTTTTCCAGTAGATGTCCTTGGTCTAGTCCCTGGTGAGTCAGTTAATACCTAGTAGGGAACTAGTACAGCATCTTACCACTAGATGGCCAGGAGTAGATAACAGACTGTTTGCCTTTGGTAAACTGCTATCCCAGGATAAGCTGTAGTTACACAACTACTACTGTAACTTACACTCATGGAAGGATCTAGGAATTCTGAAACGGGGGGTGCAGGTGGTATGGTGCATCATCATATACAACACAATGCACATTTTTTTCCAGGTAAAAAGAAACTAGAAGCTTTAGTAATCCGCTAGGGGCCTAGGGCTACATTATTCAGTTTAAGATCTAAGCAAAAAGAAATATAATTTTACTGGCATATGCATGAATTTGGTATATATTATGTTTAAAAAACCACAACCAACTAGTAAAAAATAATAAAAAGATGTTGTTTCTTTAGTCCTGTAGTCATTAAAATTAAATGGAACTCCAGCTAGCTACAAATATCAAGGAAAATAAAAAGTCCTTTTTTAGGTATGTGGGGAGCCGGAGGAAAAGCAAGGGCAAATTGGACCCCTGCTAAACCAGATGGGGCAACTAACAAGTGATGCCCAGGAAAAAGCAAACTTGATAAATGGATACTTTGTGTCAGTTTTTCACCAGTTCCATGGGATGCCCCTGCCCACTGTGGGACAGGGAGGTCCAGGTGAGGGAGATCCCTTGCCCTCCATCGAAGCTGACCTCATGAAGGAACACCTTGACAGGCTGGATACCTTCAAGTCAGCTGGCCCTGATGGGTTACACCCAAGGGTACTTAGGGAGCTGGCGAGCATCATAGCTTAGCCCCTGGCACGGATCTTTGAGAGCTCTTGGTGCTCTGGTGTTACGTCTCAGCTGTGTGTTCTTGGGCAACCCTGGCACAGGATGCAGTCTGTCTGACTCACAAAGGACTCACCCCCCCTCCCTCCCCTCCTCTACCTAAATGAAACTGATTAAGCTGCAGTGAGAGACGCACCTAAGACCCTCACCAGATAAGGGTGATAAGAGTGAAACAACTGCCCTAGGTCTCATTTACATCCAAGATGGAACCAGATGACCATTCATTTACATGAGAGATGGAGAACAGAAAGCCTGAAGCAGA
>NW_005842960.1:362376-400211 GCF_000455745.1 Alligator sinensis | reverse complement strand
TACCGGTGCCCTTGACATCCCCCCGATCCACTGGCTGGGGAACATGTTCCGCGATAGGACCCAGAGGGTGGTGGTCGACGGGAGCCAATCGTCTTGGTGTGCTGTGACCAGTCGGGTCCCACAAGGCTCTGTCCTGGGGCCTATACTATTTAACATATTAATCAATGATGTGGACATTGATGTCAGAAGTGGACTGGCCAAGTTCGTCAATGACACCAAACTCTGGGGTAAAGCATCCACACCTGAGGACAGAAGGGTGATCTAGGCGGATCTGGACAGGCTCATGAAATGGACGGATGAGAACCTGATGGTGTTCAACACCAAAAAATGCAGGGTTCTCCACCTTGGGAGGAAAAACCTGCAGCATGCTTATAGGCTTGGTAGTGCTACACTGGTTAGCACTACAGATGAAAGGGACTTGCGGGTTATGGTTGACCACAAGATGAACATGAGCCTTCAGTGTGATGCTGCGACTAGTCAAGCGACCAAAATGCTGGCTTGCATCCATAGATGCTTCTCAAGCAAATTCTGAGACATCATTCTCCCGCTGTACTTCGCCTTGGTGAGGCCACAGCTAGAGTACTGCTTCTAATTTTGGGCTCCACAATTCAAAAAGGATGTGGAGAAGCTTGAGAGGGTGCAGAGGAGAGCCATGCGCATGATCAGAGGTCAGGAAATCAGACCTTATGATGAGAGGCTGAGAGCCATGGAGCTATTCAGCCTGGAAAAGCGCAGGCTCAGGGGTGATCTGGTGGCCACCTATAAGTTTATCGGGGTGCTCATCAGGATCTGGGGGAACATGTGTTCACCAGAGCCCCCCAAGGGATGACAAGATCAAACGGTCACAAACTCCACTGTGACCAATTCAGGCTGGACATAAGAAAGAACTTGTTCACTGTCCGAGCCCCCAAGGTTTGGAATAGACTGCCACCGGAGGCAGTTTAAGCACCCACTTTGAACGACTTCAAGACACATTTGGATGCTTATCTTGCTGGGATCCTATGATCCCTGCTGACTTCCTGCCCCTGGGGCAGGGGGCTGAACTCGATGATCCTCCGGGGTCCCTTCCAGCCCAAATGTCTATGAAATCTATTAAATGTATAGCTCTTTCATATTTATCAAATAGAATATAGTATTATCTACTATTGTATCTTGACAGTGCAATGTTTCACTGAAAGTTAATGTTCACCTGAGTTAATGTTTCCACACCTGAGTCACTGGTTTCAGCTACAGTTATAAACAGTCTGCAGGGCTGTGAAATAGGAGCTACATTATCAGAAACAGCTGACAGACAGCAGTATTGCAGAAGAGAGGTTACTTTGGTTAGTGGAATATAAGACTTTTAAATTAGGAGAGAGGGTCACTAATACCTGTGGAATGAAGAGTTCAGAAGAAGCAGTTAGATTTATAATTAGCCATGAAGTTAATTGACTGCCTCACTGCTGCCTGAATAGAAATGCTGGTGCTGCTGTCAGACAGTTGGTTTTAAACTTGGGTAGAGCACAAATCAAAGGAGACTGAAACTGCACCATTGCACCTCCCCTAGATCCATCCCTGCTTAAAGTGGTTTAGTTTTACCCTTAATTTTATACTAAGTTATACAAGTATTCAGATTCATATAAGGTATCCTGAGGTGCAGCTGTATGTCATATATCTGCTTCTTTTATATCTGTGTGAAGGCCAATTACATTGAAGGAGAGGTGCTGTGTAATTATGTTCTTGTACATTCATGTTTTGTTTGAAGAAAGTATTCCAGTTTATGAAGAATCAGTTAATTGAAACAGAAGCATTTTCAATGAATAAATACATTTGTTTCTGTAAAACTCTGTTTTGGGTGTGAAAAAGGAAACTAAAAAGATCAATGAAAACAAAAATAAGCATTGTTACCATCTTCCTGAGGACAGATGGTCAGTTGTGTTAGTCTGAAGTCAGGCAGAAGGCAAGGTGGAAGTGCAACTGAATCAGAAATGCGTAAGTTTTTGTGAGCCACAGCTTACTTCATTAGATGCATAAGCCAGAATAAGTTATAGCTCCTTTAAAGCACTATGGAAATATTTATACGTGTTCTATTTATAGCTACTTCTCGTTCATTACAATACATATTTAACAGTGGGATTTTATCATCTTGTTCAGCATTTACTTTTAGACATGTTCAAAAATATACCTGTCTGTTTTTGGGGGGGTATTTATGTCTTTGGATTTTAAACCTGTAAGCACCTGCTTCCACAGCCGATAACCAAATTAGTTGCTATGAAAATTATGATGATGTCATATACATAGGATTATGAATCTTGTGTCAGGATAGGGGAGGGAAAAATTAGCATGAACCTATAAAGGCCATTCTACAGCATACTGTTAATAACTAAAACAATTCTAAGAAAAAAATAAAATGCAGAACATATGGTATATAGCATTGTTTCTAAAGGTATTCCATTTTTTAATTAATTTTCAATGTGAATTAATAGTGTGAATGCCAAGAAAATCTCAAATGAAATAATAAATGGAAAATAAAAATGCAAAGCTTTTAGGTTTCTTGGGTTTGGAATCTTTTTTTTTGGTTCCTTCCCAATTTTGAAATTTCAAATTAAGAATACATTCTTCTCACAGTAGCTCTCCAGTCTAATATTGTACTTTCCCTGTAGTCTTATTAACACTGGTGAAAATTCTGTGAAATAAAGAAAGCAGATATAGAAGCTTATGTCCACTAGCCATGAAAACAAAAGTGCACCTGGGACTTAGATCATTAAACAGATGTAAACCTACCTGGAGCCCAGTTTAAATATCTGAATGGATCCCCACCAATCCATTGCCATCCACTATCATCATTCACACTGTTAAGTCCAATCCAGATTTCAGTATTCAGATCACTAACTTGCCCTAAATAACCAAAAGAAATAAAAAGACAACATATTAGATGGACTTGATTTTGAAGTTACTGAACAAAGTATAAAATAAAACTAAGTTTAAAAACTATCTGTCCTGGACAAAACAGATCTACAAAGTCATCTAGTAATTGCAGGTAGGGATATTGCAATAGCTATTTTTTTTCATGTGGGATAAAATTTTCATTTCAAGACGCATTTTGTTGGAAAAATGACACTTTTTCGCAACTTGCATTTTCAGAAATTGCCCTTAAGATATATGCATGTTGATGTGAAAGCCTTTGAAATTGTCCTGAGCTACACTCAGTAGGTTTCTTTATTATTTTACCTGTTACGTATGTCTGTTCATGCAACTCTGTGATACTTAATAATTCTGCATTCTGTTGCTGACAGCTTTTCCTTGCCTGGTACCATGTTAGAGCTGACCCAGAGTTTATCTGATAGTGGATGCCTGTCAAAGAGCTGGTAGCCCAAAAAAAGTCCTCGGTGGTGTCTGTAAAGCATGATAAAATATTAATGTTAACTGAGAACATAATCATGCCTGTCAACATTTGAAAACAAAACCCCAGTATGGTCTAAATGACATGTATTTGCATACACGGATTCCACTGACTCTTTGTTGCCCTTTATATACGCTCCATACATTCAGCAGATACTGCACAGTTCAACATCCTGCACCTCTCCCAGCTCATTCTACAATTGCCCGCTCGCTGATTCCTCCCGTCTCTGCAGCCTACCCACTAATTCCAAACCTAAAGAATCTCTCGTTCTGCTCATCCAGGCCCTCATTCCTCCTTTATTCTTTCCCAGACCTGCAACTCCTACAGGCTTTATTTGTAAACAAGAGACTTTCAGACCATCACCTATCACTGCAAAAGGAAATCTCAGCTGATTGGCTGCTTTCCTCTGCTTCCTGGGTAGGGCAGCAAATCAGAGATGCTGCACAGGCAGATAGAAAAGCCTAGTGTCCCATCCTTTGTAACAGTCCCCAAGACAGTCCCCAAGAGCCACCTGCCTCTCCTCCCCAAGCAGAGATTGCCCATGAATTAGGTATTGTGTATGGGCATAAATGCTTTTCTGGATTGTGTCCCTTGCTTTAAAATATGTAGTTGTCTGTTACCTTTTTCTGGGCAATATCCATATAAAGAGTCCTCATCAAAGTTTGCAGATGTTGCACACCATGAGAAAACAAAATCAGAGCCATCCTTTGTGCATGTGGCATACAGCTTATTCGTGTACTTAAAAGGGAATACACAGGGTGCCCCAAAGGAATTTCCTAGTAATGTAAATATGTCTATGGAAAGAAGTGGAGAGAGAGCAAAATGTTGCATTGAAAGCACTGTTCACCAAAATGTCTGACCATAAGCAACATTCCCTGGAAATGTAGTTAAGCTAGAGTTGAGGCTACAAGTACATAAAACAATTTTAAAAATTCTTATAAGAATAATGGAATTATCAAGGAGATTTTGTAGGAGGTAAGGAAATTAAAAATTAGCTTCCTCAAACAAATGTATTCTGTCCATCAAAGTATTCACAGCCTCTCATATTTCTGGCTGTTTCTTCTTTTGTCTAGACCTGTAATTTGTGCTGAGGTATAGGGTGGTGCCAAAGCTCCATCCATTTTTGCTCTCTTGTTGGAGGGAGGAGAGGGGTGGAGAAAAGAGGAATAAACAGACAACCGGGCGGGCCCTAAATCTAAGTAGCCTAAGAGAATTGGAGCAAGGGATAGGCTTGTATCTCTCCTTACTTTTTTTGCTTTAATTATAATCTAGCTGTTTAAATATCAATAATATTTACCATTATTTGTAAATATAACCTTAAAATTAAGGTTAAGTCCAGGCATTCAAAAAGCCTGAGGCACAAGTGCTCTAAGTATCATGCTTTACTCAAAAGCATGATACTGCTTTTCAGTATCATGCTTAGTGCCTTAGAGCAGTGAGGGAGTGAACAGACCTGTAGTTTGCCTGGGGGGGAGGGCACAGAAGTGGCCAGCACTGGCCGATGCCAGCAGGCTGGGGTGGTCCCACATGCCTCCCATGAGACTGCCAGGGTTGCCCCTCTCCCCAGCCCCAGCCCCCCATAAGCTTGTGACTGTCAGCAGCAGCTGGGGGAGAAGAGAGGGGAGGAGGGAAAGGGGAAAAGGGAACCTGGCTGCCATTTGAGTCTTGGTGTGGGGTGCAGGGCAGAACAGGGCAGAGCAGGGTTGGGGGCTCCATTCCCCTGCCCTGGTCTCCTGACAGCTGCAGTTCAAACTGTACATGGCTTTTTGCAGTGCCAGGAACTAGGCACTGGGAGGTGAGGGAACAGATTCCCCCTGCCATGCATACCCAGCCCAGCTACCCCAAGGCTGCAAGCTCTGTGGCCCACATGGCAGGGAAGCTTTGTTCTTCCGCTCCCTGCCCCCCAGCCATGCAGGGAGGAGACAGATGTTTTTCTGTCTCCTCTTTGTGACAACCCAGGGCTGGGGCTGGACCTGTGCAGATAAGCATTGGCTGAGGCTAGCACACTGCCCTCTGTAGGACCCTGGGATGCTGGGGCGCTCTGATCTAACTTGAGTTATGATGGTACCTTGTACTGATGCTCGATGAAGCACTCTAATTGAAAGCACTTTAGTCTGTTAGCACATCCATCCACCATTTTTAAAGCGTTCTATGTGCAGTGAATATCTGTTCGGTTATGGCTGTAGAGCGCTTTCTATGATGTGCAGTGAATATCTGTTCGGTTATGGCTGGAGAGCGCTTTCTCTCCGCTTATTGCATGATAAGCATAATGTCTGTGTCTAGCCTAAATTTCTAAAATTCAGACACTATTTCAGGTATAACATTAACTCTCACTTCCCTGGCTTCTAATCGTTGGGGGTTTTTGGTAATTATAACCTTCCTTAAATAATCTTCTTGTTACATTAATGACATAAATCTTCAACTTAACTCCAAGCTTATCCTAGTATTATGCCCAGAAAAAATAGAGGAAGGAGTAAAAGGAACAACAAAGAGAGCCATCAGTTTGTTAATGCCCTCTCTTGCTCTCTATAGGTGACCATAATGCCAAATGTAGCAGGTAAGTCCTCTCCTTCTAGAACAACTTATATTTGCTCATTACATTTCAAAAGGTATGTCTTTGTACAGTAAAGTTTCAGTGTGTGTGATTTTTTTAAATTATGATTTTGATAAAAATCATTCCATTTGATCTTTAAATGTGCTCTCTCCATCTATAGGCATGTGACTGCATTGGGATCATAGACTGAACCATCGTTTCTTTTGTTTTTGTATTTCTGTGCCTGATATACACAGCTAAACAGAAGTATAATTTTCTATAAACAGCAGCCAAATAGGCTAAGTTATATCAACCTTAAGTTACTTAAATACAATATAATACCACGTTTTTTCGCTAAGCTATTTGTTAAGTTGATGTAGAAGTCAAATAATCATTCCCTGTACTGAAAGGAACTCACCATGTGAAACAATTGCAAATGAAATGCACAGTTCAAATGAGGTACACTCATAAGTTCAAAACAAAACAGTCAAGTTTCAGGATTTTACCTTCATAGTGCTGAGAACACAAGCTGTCAGTGGTTCCATAGATTTTCCACATACTCCCGGTACCTGATTCTTTGGATAACCTAATTCTTGTTTCTTTTCCTTTGCCATAGTTGAAAAATAATTCTTCTCCATGGACTGCAAGGCGGCTCTCATTTCTGCAGTTCCACTGTTGAAGTTCATTTGTCCTGTTGCAATGATCCAAGGTGACCATAACTTGGTTTTTCTTGGAAGGCACTGCCACACATAATTTCAATTTCATATTCAGAAGCTGGTGATCAGAGATCCATCTGAATTTTTGTAACTCATTGTTCTGATTGCAAATAGTAGTTATAAGTGAGTTACCATTTTGAGCTTGAACACAGAGCTTATTGTCTTCATTGTGTATTAAAAATACTTCACTATCTGCAAAACAAAATAAGAAACATATTATAATTATATATATTATATGCATTATATATTATATAATAGAATATATAAGTTATATCATATTATATAATAACATTATATATATAGAAGGAGGATTGTAGGTAAGCTAAATATCTGACACAGGGAGAAGGATGGAGCAGATGGTACGGTGCATCATCACAAAAAACAGATTTTTCTCCAGGTTAAAAAAAAAAATTGAAGCTTTACTAATCTACTATGAGTCTAGGATCAGCGGTCCCTCTAAGATAAGTGGTGTGCATGGTCAGGCAGGCGCGCTCATGTGTGATCACGCAGCTTAAAGGGAACGCTGCCTAGGACTACATTATTCAGTTTGAGATCAAAACAAAAACAAACAACTTTTTTGAAACAGGCATGAATTTATCATACATTATGTCCAAGAAACACAGCATACTAGACAAAAACAGTCAAAAGATATTGTTTCTCCTGTAGTCATTAGAATTAAATATACATCTCTTTTTCAGGTTCATAAAACAAAATCTAGCCTCCTTAAGCACCTTGACAGTGCATCCAGTACTTCACTGAAAGTTATTTCCACATCTGAATTAATGTTAACTCAATTTAACATTTCTACTCCTGAGTTAATGTTTTTAGCTAGAGTTAAAAATAGTCTTCAGGGCTATGAAGTAGGAGCTACATTATAAGGAGCAGCTAACAAACAGCAGAATTCCTGAAAGAGGATAGTTTGATAATGGAATATCAAGACCGTTAAATTCAGAGAGAGGACCATTAATATCTGTGGACTTAAGAGTTAGAAGAAATGGGGTAGATTATAATAAGCCACAAAGTCAATCAAGTCCCTCACTGATGCCTGAAAGAACTACAGCTAATACTAGGCAGTTGGTTTTAAAGGAAAGTGAAACTGAGCCACTGCACCCTTGGATCTTCTCCTGTTTATTTGCATAGTTCTAAATGTAAACATTCCTGGAACAGGACCCATAACTTCTAACATGTAGAGACACTTTTGTGCATACTGTTCAAACTTATCAAATAAAAGTAATAATTATGTACTGTGCATGCACATGTGTGTATGGAATAGCAATACAAGAAACTCAATGTAAGGAAAAAGAATATGTGTGTAAGTGTGTGTACTAGTAATGTCAGTAATACAAAATTACAGACAGGGATGGAGCAGGAATTAAGGTGGTTCATGCAACTTGAAAGCTAACCTAGGATTAAGGGAGCCTAATGGGAAATTGTCAGTTACTGAATGGTTTGAGACAATGGAGAGTGCCCATTGGTCTGAATGTGAGGCAAACATCAGCTTTAAGTTCTTACAAGAAAACTGAATGTCTTTGTTTACCAGAGTTTCTCTCCTGCTTCCCCAGGACCTGACAGGAGCTGCATCCAACTCATTCTTCTGCCCCATTGGTACTTTGCTTCCATACAGAATAGATTATTTGGTCAGATCCCTCAGGGGAAGGTGGGATATTAAAGGTAACCAATTCTCATGACCATTAAGGGCTGGTTTGACTGCCAGCTAGGAAGTGGAGGAGAACTGCAGCACACAATCCACACTGACCTAATCACTCTCTGAACATGGCTCAGCAGTACCATGGCTGGAAGAGGATCATTAGAGTCAACTCTGTGTCATCTTCTGCTTCCTGCTAGATCACAAAGCTTTTGTATTACCCAACTGGTGAAAATAACCATTGAATGCCCCCCCCCCCCAATCTTCTCTGGGTCCTCTGCTTACGTTGAGCTTCTCTCTACACACCTCTTCTCCTCAGTTCCAGGGGATGAGAAAAGATTAAAAGGGAATTGCTGTCAGTGCAATTCCCTCTCCTCCTAGCAGGGAAGGAAGCAGAGCTAGCTACAAGCAAGCATCATGCATCTGTGCAGTGGGTGACATCAGATATTTTAATATGGTAGGAATTGCAAGGGTCATTTTGGAATTGATTAAGTTTTCTTGACATACAATTAACTCCCATGGTTAGAAGTTAGTTGTGGCACACTTCTCTGAAAGGCTTAATAAACTTGTTGTGCAGTCACTACATAATCCTGCAATATATCCCTTGGGCCAATACCTTGGACAGAAGCACTACTCTCTAGGACCTCTCCCAATGAAAGTAGTCCTGTCCTCCAAACTTTAGTCCACCTCCATTAGTGGCTGTGTGTTTAGCAACAGCCCCTCAAGCGCTATAGTATCAAAGGCGTCTAAAATATATTAGCTGGGAGGCTCTAACCCCAGAATTTGACCAAATGCACCATTTTATTTTTATATCCTAAACTAAAACTTGATTGCCTGTAATCAAGAAACTAAGGCTCCAAATATCACCAAAGCTGAGTAAACTTGTTTTAGATGAGGGTAAGTTGAGAGAGAAAACCTTAACTAGAGGTTAACTAGAGGTTAACATTCTCATTGCTTTGGTGCCAATGAGAATGTTAAGTTCACTAAAGTATGTGCAAAAAAGAATACATTTGCATTTTCTCGGAAAAGACTGGACAGAGACTTACCTGGCAGTTGAAGAGACGTACTTAGGAAGGAAATAAAAATCAGGAACAGATAGACAGCCATTATAAATGTTTCATTCCTTTTTTCCCTTTGCTTCAGAAAAATGGAGAACAGTCGTTAGTTTCTTTCAAGAAGCCCTTTCAAAAAGCCCTTCGTGCAATGAGCCAAATTAGTAAGCCCTCCTCAGTTATAAAGATTTAATAGATATAGGAAGTTCTGGCTTTAAATAAGGAACTATATCTTGTCACATGAGTCATTTTGAAACCGTACATTTTATGGATTAACTTTGCTTTCCTAAGCTAATTTCTGTGAAGAAGTCCCATCTTTTAGAAAAAAAGACAGAGAGGAACTAATTATTACATTTCAACAGGGCTCTCTGGGAACAGGTTTTGATGCAGAAGAATCATCATTGTTAGGATTACCGTATCAATCAGTATTCCAGAGAGCATAGATCCTTATAAATACAAGGAAAGAAAGAAACCACATGTACTAAAGATGAGGCTGTAAATGCAAATGATTAATTTAAAAGAGAAGGACTAGTGCAAAAGGAAATGGAAATCAAAGTTCAAGTCAATATGACCCTGGAAATAGCAACCCCTCAGATCCATATAGGAGGAATCTGGGAAAGCAGCTACCCCCCAGCACATGGAATGCCGCCCCCCCCCGGGTCCCCGCTCCCCCCTGGAGGGCCCCAGCCCCCCTGCCCAGGGCCCATAACTAACCTTGAACAGCAGCAGCGGGGGGACCATGTGCTGAGCCCAGCCTGGTTCTGCCAGCCCTGGGGCAGCTCTTGCCGCCCAGCCAGGCTGGTCCTGTGGCAGCAGGACCTGGTGGGGCACGTAGGGACCATGTGCCAGGCCCAGCTGGGTCCTGGGCCCCCTCTGCAGCCAGGCCAGGCTGGGTCCATGGGGACAGGACCCAGTGTGGCATGCGGGGACCGCGTGCCAGGCCCAGCTGGGTCCTGGGCCCCCTCTGCAGCCCAGCTAGGCTGGGCCCAGATCCCTGACGTTCACTAGTCTGGGTTTGCACTGAAGTGGGTCGCACAGCTCCAGGAGGCACGCACAGGAGCCCTGTGACCCGCTCTGGTGCAAGGCCGGACTACCGAGCCACATGGAGCTGGGCCAGATCTTCACCCCCCTGCAGGCACAGACAGCAGAGGCGGGAGCCAGGTCTGGGGCCCAGCCCATGCTGACAGGAGCCGGCACGGCATGCGGTTCCCACGTGTTGTGCCGGGTTCTGCCACAGCCGGGCCCATCCTATAGCTGCAGGACCTGGCCCGGCGCACGGGGACCGCGCAAAGCCAAGCCGGGTCCTGCCAGCCTTGGGGTTGCTCGTGCCACCCGGCTGCCAGGGGTTTGAGGTGGGGCAACAGGTACGTTTGCGCTCATCTGGACGTGCCCAGTAAATCTTCCCTGAAAAATCTCTTGGGCAGATTTTCTGAATCATGCAAGAGCTTCAGGAGATAATTAGTCTTGAGAGGGCTGGGATCACGTACCAAGGGGTGAAAGAACCAATATCTGACATCACTCTAGAGCAGGGCCATCCCTAGGCAAATTGGGGGTGACTGCCCCAGGCCCTGTGCTTTGAGGTACCCTGCAGAGTTGGGTGAAGCAGCTGCAGCCCCTCCTACAGGTGCTGGCAACTACACCCTGCACCACGGAAGAAGCACGGAGACCACCCCCCGGGCACGTGGGAGACCCCAGCCTGTGCCCTGCCTTTGTGGGGAGTCCCATGGGCCCTGTGCAGTGTTAAGGGGACCCTACACAGGCTGATTTACCTGGGGCCTTGCACCCCCCGAGGGTCATCCCTGCTCTGGAGGATAAATCTGTTGGTGTTGCTGACAGTTTTTGCTACAGTCAGCAGAAATCTTGACCATCAGACTGAACTGGCCAACAGAATCAGAAAACCAGCTAAGAATTTTGGGCTATTACAAAAAAGTGCGTGGAACAGCAGCAAACTATCAGCTAAGGTAAAGATGTGAATCTATGAGACATGTACTGTTATCCCTGCCTTATGTGGTTCAGAAACACGGCCCACATATACTAGGCATATCAAGATACTGAACAGCTTCTACTTGAGCTGTCTGAGTAAGTTGTGGAGGGTAAAGTGGCAAGGCAGAATACCAAACACAGAGGTACTGGAGCATACAGGACTGAGACACTTAGAAACCATTATCAAGGAGAAAAGGTTGTGATGCATCAGTCATGTTAGAAGAATGGGAGAAAACTATTACCGAGAATATTTTGTATAGTGAGATTCAAGACAGCTCTAGAAAACAGTGCAATGTGTGTAAAAACTATATGAAATCCTTCAACAGCAATGTAGAAACTGGGAGAAGCATGGAGAAATCCACCCAATCTGGAGGGAACATCTGGCACTGGGTGCAGTTCAACATGAAGTGGCTTTGATCCAGAGGATGGAAGCAAAGTGAAAAAAGAAAGCAGCATGATGTAAATTTGTTGGACTCCAACTTAGACAACATATGGATCTGTGAAACCTGTAACAAGACATGTCACTCTCGTCAGCCACAAAGGCATTAATCAGGCAGTTGACTAGAACTCTTATGTGTACACCATTATCCAGAGAATCCACAGTTGCCTACCTAATGGTGCCAAACTTGATCAATTTGGGAAAAGGTCATGTGTATCAAGGACATCTTTTGTTTTTCTTAATGAAAATTCACCCTGGTCTAGTCAAATAATAAACTATACTTAGTAGTGAACTCTCAGTGCTTCACAACTGAACTCCCCCAAGATAGTTTGCAGTAAGTATGCCACCTGCAAGTACAAAGTGGAACATTTTCAGAAATCTGTTACTAATGCAAACCAGGATGACACTGAGCTCCTTAGTTGAGTTCAGGGAGCCTGTATCTTTAGCACTGACTAAAATGCAGAAAGGACAAGAACTAGAGCTAGTGCAGTGGACTAGAATGGGATAAGAAGTTGGGGAACAAGTACAAAGAGTGGAATAGTAGGGCAAGCAGAGAGACAAAGGGAATCAAGACTGGGAAGTAGGAGAGAGAGAGTCTTGGGTTGGCTGGGCCGGATGTTTGGAAACCAGGGGTGGTGAGAAAAGACTAGATTTGGCTGGACAAAGAAATGAGACAGGAAACATGGAAGATCTAGTTGCAAAGTAGTATGTGATCATCCAATTAAAGACTATTATTATGCACAAGTACAAGACAAACAAATTAATACTGAATTTGCTGGCATTTTAGCACTCATCCTTAATTTTTTTTTTCAGGGGAAGAAGGGGTGAATATTATGTGAAATTTAATTTTGATTCTGTGAAATCCATCAGCTCTGATACTAGCTTCAAGCACAAGCCCTGACGCTTGGTTTTTAGAACAGGGGCAAAGCCATCAGAAAGTACACCATGGGTAGGTGGAAAGCAAGACAGGGAGGAAATGAGGAAACCTGAGGTTGAGGGAGCATAGAGCCTGTGCTATTGCTCCCATTCCTGGTAGTTCCTACCATCTCCAGAATACCAGAAATTAGCAGGAGGAGGCTCATGGTGATGGAACATACATCAGCCTAGTTGAAAAAGAGAAATTGAATTTATTCTGAAAAGAGTTAGTTTTAGGGCAATTACTTGTTAATTATAACCTACAAAGAAAGGCTCATGAAGCAAAAATGGAAATATTAGGCTGTGACTCATGCCAGGACCTACACTAGATTTTGCCAGAACAAACCCACCATTAGGAAGTGAGAAAGCCGAGAAGTGGCAAAGATGCAGCCTAAGCTTCTCTTCCATTATGAAAGGAGGGTTGTGAAAGCTTGAATTACAGATAAGACAATCATGAAAAACTATCATCCTTGACTGCGAGCAACTGCCAAAGAAAAGCTTGAATCCGGTTGGAAAAAGGGGTCAATGAAGATTGTGATGACTCAGTATGTTCCTTCAGCTATCTGTCTATAGTCACAAATTCTTTATACTCTCAGTACTCAGTTTCATCACCTTTTCTCTGAAAACTGAACACATCTGGAGAAAAAGAGGAAATGAAAAGTAAATATAGATTATTAAGAAGTGTGGCAACATGTTAGTATAGGAACATGCTCATGCAATTGCAAGTTGTTACCAACAGCTTCCACAAAATAAGTTGATGATAGTGCCAGATCAGGTTCTAGGGGAGAACTTCCTACACAAAGGCCTGAACAACAGTACTGACACCGTTGTTCATAGCCCTGAAGAGCAGAGGGACTTTATGATTATCTAGTATAACCTCTTCCCAGTCATCAGATTTCAGCCTGTATCTCCTGTGGCAAGTTTAACAGCTTGTGACTGAACAGAGCGTGTTCTATAAAAAGATACCCTTAAAATCTCAGCCAAAACACCCTTCACTTGTAAAGCTTTATCCCTTTAGCCAATGCATTCAAGACAGGGTCAAACTGCATTGACAGAGCAATTTAAGGTGGTTTACATTGTTGCATTACATATTGGATGAGTTCTCTATGAAAACCGATAATCTGTATCTACCTGAACAGTTTAATCCAGCTTTTTTCACAATCACTAACCCAGAAAGATGATTTAAAAACTGAGTGGAGTGCCTCCACATTACACAGTAGGAATTCTACGTGGAATGTTTATAAAGTCAAAGTTAAGAACACTATTTTTCCCCTCTGATTGTATTAACCTGCCCATACCACTAAGGACTAAGACCAAAAATTCTAATGAATCCAGGGGACTATTGAAATGAACTATTTGTATTTGATTAAAACCCACGAAGTTGCTTCTCTGGCCTTGTCTTCACTAGGCTGCTTCTGGGCCGGAATTTCTAGGGGCAGACAGAAGCCACCACAGGGAAACCACTGCAGATCATGACACTCCGCAAGCTGTCAGAAGGTAGAGGCAGGACTACGAATGTCTTCTGTGTACTTCTGGCTGGCAACAAAAGCCATCTTTCACGCAGACAAGCCATGTTGCTCTGGCAGCAGAAAGAATGGACCCTGATGCCCTGGAAGAGCAGAAAGTAAGGATCTACTCACAGTTTTGCTGGTAGTGTAGACATGGATCTAATCCTGTTGTTTCATTTTTTTCACTGAGTGATATTTTTTTCCAGCAAGAACTTTTCTGAAAATCTGAAGTTTCAGACACCGATGTGACTGTGTAAATACACAAAGGTTCACATAGGCATTCAATCTACAATTTTATATGTTTGTTATCCAATCGGGAAACAAAAATAATAGCATGATTTTAAGGCAACCAATCACAGTGGAAATAACAGATATTCAGCTGAAGGAATAAGTTCAATCTATAGCAGGGATGGACAAGATCCAGCCCACAACAGGTTCCTCTGCCCAACCTGGCACAGGCACAGGGAGCGCTTTGGGCTATGGGCTATGCAGCTGATCCCACTGCCTTAACTTTCTGCCAGCCCCACTGGCAGTGGCTCCTGACTGCTGCTGCCAGTATCACTACCACCACTGGACCCAGCCCCACTGCCTGGGCACCTCAACCCATGCACCTTATACCCACTGCTGGAGGTGCTGGACAGAACAGGTGGGCAGGGTCTCTGTGGTGACAAAGCCAGAATGCACTCGATGGGGCAGATGGGATGGGGCTGCAAGTGGGTGGGGAGTGCCGTCCAGGAGCGGGATGGGCAGTGACAACATGGGTCCGTGCAAAGGGCACCAGTTCCATGAGTAGGGATGTGCAAGGAGAGGATCATGGTACTGCCTCTCCCCTCCCCTCCGGCCCACAGCAGCTCACCAAAACTCCCAAAGTGACCCTCCAACCCAAATAATTGCTCACCCCTGATCTATAGCTTGGTGGTAAATCATGGATCAAAATATGTTCCTAACTAATCTTAAGTAACAAATGTATAAAGGATTAACATGTAGCTGAAGAAGTCGCAAACAGAAATATGAACTAAATTCAAAATAAACAAACATGTATACTTAGTGATATAAATAATACTGAAAATATCATGCTATTTTATGTGATCCAAAAACTGATGCTGAACTTTTGGATGTCAAAGATAGCTAACAATGCGCTTTTCATGGGCGCTTAGGTTAAAACCCCTAATTCTGAGGAAAGAAATGGGACATACGTGCTGAATAGACCTTTTGTTGGCCATTTTCACAAAGGTGAATTTCACTGAGGAAACTATAACCAAGTATTTGAATGAGAAGATTTTCTGGTGTCTATCTGATATTTATTCAGTGGCTAGGCACAATGAAATCCAGATTCTGATCAGTGCCTCTGGACACTACTACTTCTACTAAATATGGCCTTGTTTCTTCTTTTGCCCTTACCAACTTTTTCAGTTGGGTTCTGGACATGTCATCTTTTGAGAGCAGACCTCCTCTTCATGTCAGAATCTGTTAACTCAATGGAAAGATGCTTTCTTTGCATTTGTCTTCATGATGGAAGATGTTAGAGAGATTTCAGTCTAGGGACAATTCTGTGGAACTGAACAAAAGTGAGGTTTCAAAAGATGAGGTCATATTGGAAATCAATAAACTAAACAGTAGCAAATTATCAGGACCTGATGGAATTCATCCTAGGGTCCTAAAAGAGCTCAGACTGGAAACAACCACACTCCTAACTGTAGTATGCAACCTATCATTAAAAACAGCATTAGTGCAAGAGAACTGGAGGGTTGCCAATGTGACTGATATTTTAAAAGAGCTCTTGAGAGGATCTAGGGAACTACAGGCCAGTGAGTGTAACTTCTGTTCCTGGAAAGAAACAAGAAGAAAAATAATTGCTCATCACATGAATGAACATGCCTTGCTGGAGAGGAATCAGCATGTGTTTTATTAAAGGGAAATCACACTTCCAGAATTTATTAGAGTTTTCTGAGGGTATCAATAAGCAAATGGATCAGTGTGCTCCAGTTGACATAGTACATCTGAACTTCCAAAAAGTCTTTGACAAGGTTCCTCATCAAAAGTTTTTATTGAAGTTAAGTAGTCAAGGGATTACAGGGAAGTTTCACTCATGGATTAGAAATTAAGGATGAAAAACAAAGAATTAATATAAACGGCCAGTTTTCAGAAAGGAAAGAAGTAAACAGTAGGGTCCTCTAAGAATCTGTGTCAGGTCTGGTTCTGTTTAACCTACTCATAAATAATCTGGAAAAGCAGCTAAGTAGTGAGGTGGCCTAATTTGTGGATGACACAAAATTATTCAAGGTGATAAAGACCAAGGCAGACTAAGGAACTGCAGAAGAATATTTCACTTAATGAATGGACAACAAATGCCATATGAAAATCAGGTGATAAGTGTGAATTGATACATTTGGGCCTACATTTTATAGGCTCTACATTAACTGTTGCCACAAAGGAAAAAGAGATCTGGAAGTCATTGTGGATAGGTCACTAGAAACATCAACTCAGCACTCAGTTGCCATCAAAAAAGCAAACAACATTTTAGAAATTAAGAAGGGAATTGGAAACAAAACAGAAAATATCATTATGCCCCTTTATAAACCCATGGCGCATCCATACCTTGAACACTGTGCCCAATTTTGGTCCCCGCACCTCAAAAAGGATATAGAAGAACACAAGAGCCCCTGGGCAGGGGGCTGGACCTGATGATCTTACAAGGTCCCTTCCAGCCCTAATGTCTATGAAATCTATGAAGAAAGTCAGCAAGGGTGATTAGTGATATGGAGGAGCTTCCATATAACGAGAGAATAAAGAGGCTAGGTCTATTCAGTTTAGAAAAGCAATGTTTGAGGAGGGACATAGTAAGAGTTTACAAAATACTAAATGGTGAAAAGAAAATAAATGGGGATTTATTATTTACTCTCTCATATAGGGGCAGCACAAGCTTCTTCCCAGTGGGTGGGCGGGACCAGGGCTGGTCTTGGGTGTGGCTTGGGGGGGCTATAGCCCCTCCATAGCCACCCCTCCCAGCACCACCGCCACCCGCCCATGCTGCACAACAGAGCCTGCCCCACTCCCACCTGCTCCGAGCCCAGTCCCAGTCTAGCCACCCCCACTGGGAAGAGGCTGGCATCACCCCTGCTGGGACCATTTGCAGGCTTATCTGCACAGGGCCAGTGGGTTAGGAAACCTGTGCTGGGCGGGTGGATGGGTGGTGGCAGTAGTGGTGCTGGGAGGGGTGGCTATGCGGGGGAGCTAAGGCAAATTTTGGGATGGCTACAGCCTCCCCAATCTTCCCCCACAACCACCCCGGTTCTCTCACAATCTAAAAACTAGGGGGTTATCAAATTAAACTAGTAGGCAGGAACCTTAAAATGAGCAAAAGAAAGTTCTTTTTCACACAGCATGCAATTAAAGTGTGGAATGCATTGCCACAAGATGTTGTGGAAGCTTGCAGTTTAGCCAGATTCAAAAAGGGACAAATTCTTGTAGGAAAGGGACATCAGTAGCTATTAAATATGGGAGATAGGGATACAGCCTCCAGATTGGAACTTTCTGGACCTTAAATGCTGGGGGCTACAAGTAGAGCAGAAAGGGAAAATCTTTGGTCATACCCTGTTCACTCTCCCTCTTAGCATACACAGTCTGCCACTGTGTGACACAGGATATTGTGCAAGATGGAACTAAACCCTGACCCAGCAAATGGCAGTTCTTATGTTATAACAATTCCTGTTTACATCTGCAAATTTATTTTTGCAAATTCCAGAATCTCTCTGTTCTATAAGAAAGACACACTACTTAAAAGTAAAAGAAGTTGAAACACCATATGACCAAAGAGTACTGCTACAAACACATCAACTGGCCATAACACTGAATGGTTCCTGAGATTCATCCAGTACACCATAAGATTCACAACAAAGATAAAATATGAATAGAACACATAGTTGGCATGGCTCCATATCAATATCATATAATGTCATTTTTCCTTCTAGGTTGAAAGTGACAGTGTAAGTGTACAGGCATTCGCTCTCCCCTGGGTTGAAGATGAGTTCTTTTTCTCCAAGAACCAGCATTTTGCTCTTACAGAAAGTGAACATTTTGAATGTTCAAGATTTCTACTGGAAGAGAGTGATGATTCTCCCAGTAGAAGCATAATACCTGTACCTGGCCATTGAGTTTTACATACAATTCTATAAACATGCAAAACTGATAAAATTACAATCTATTATTGTTTATTTCACAGAACAAAAATTGAATGCATGTATAATTTTTTTTTCATTTTCCTTTTACACTTTCATATCTGGCCAAGGAAAATATGTTAATTCCCACATGATTTACATTTTACAAGATTTACAAAAAAATCAGATTATAAAAACTCATATGAGATGCTAAGATTTCCAAACTGTTCACTGTTTAAATATACAAAGATGGAAGCTAAATTATTTGAGTAAAAAGTATGTCTGGTGTATTAACAAAATTAAAGTATTCTTTCTTTTATGAGACTAAATTGTGTTAGAGAAAACAGACAGAGACAGAGAGACACACACATGCACACATAGAGGGAAATAGAGTGTGTGAATGAGAGAGAGTATCTCTACATCACAGTATCTTGCAAGAAGCACAGTGAGATAACTGCACACCCCCATTACAGCCATAGGATATATATGGCCACTGTTCTTTACCCAGCAACAGCTACTCTGGTACACAGAAACATGTTGCCATGGCCTCACTATCATTGCCTCACCCACACAAACCCACTTAGTGGTCATTAGCAAAGCTAATAGGGCATGCCACGCACACCCTTTCCACACTCTGGTGAGCACATGCACTACAGCTGAGAACTCTGAAACCTATTATAGGAACTGAAACAATATAGCAGTGAGGGCCTTGTTACACCTTACACTGAACTGCACTAATGCTGATTGTGCTGGTGCTAGCTTGAGTCACACTTCAGGCCAGCAGGGCTCTGGAGGACTGAAAGGTAAGGTAAACCCTTGGGGTTCCCATGACCCCACCACCTGCTTACTTGTAGCTGTCCACACTCTCTGTCCCAGGGCAACAGGTTAACCTGCCTGCCTAGCTGGCTGCCACCCTGCTGCTCTTCTGGCCCAGAGAGCAGCAGCTGTGGCTCGGCAGGAAGATTAACCCTTCCCTGTCTGCTCCCCCAGGACAGACAGTGAAGACAACCACGGGTAAAGTGAGGGCCAGCAGGGGGGTGGGGTAGGTGGTATGGTCACACTAAGAATGGCTACACCTTAGTGTAACATGAGCTGGGTAATACAGATCAGAGATAATGTTGCCCTGGAGTGACATAACTTTGAGCTGCCTAGTGAATGCTTAAAACTAGTTTTAGGTGTTAATAGGTGGACAATCGAAGGGTTAAGAGCTCCAGGAGCCTCCCAAAATTACCATGTAACAAGACCCTGAGGCTGTTTCTTTGGTTTTGTTTTTCAAACAGATTGTATTTAAATACGACCCCATCAATTAACAAATGTCAAAGCCTGTAGTGAGGTTTCCAGGAATATTTGCAAGATATTAGAATCAGGCAGGTTCTTTACAGAGCAATTTTGAATGACATGGGCAGGACAGACTTTATGGCTGATGGTTATATATGTCTGATGGATGATACAGGTCTGGTAAAATCTTGAAGACTTACTCTCATTGGCCACATATACATTTTAAATTCTGTTAAGTGCATCTGTTTGTTTCATTTAATAACTCAGCAGCACTTTATCTTTTCACAAGACCTGCTTTTGTTTGGCTACATCTGGAATCTTACACAAATATAACATGATTATGAAACAAAGAAACTGCAGATGCTATGTAAAAAGAATACAGAGCCAAAAAACCTGACTACTATAATATTTGCTCAGCAGAAAATAGCTTTGGCTTAATTCCAGTTGCACAGTTTTATTAAAACAAGGCACATCTTTATTTTATTACACTAGAGAGCAACATGTTCATTCTGTTCAATATTGGTCACAAGGTCCTTTGTGTCACTAGTCCCAGGAACCGTTTCACTATTAAAATACAAGTTGTTCTCAAAGCTGTCATTTGTTGATAGGTGGTTGTTTCTCTTCCTGTAGAAGAAATAGCCTGCAAGGCCAGCTCCTAATAGGATAAGAATCACCACAATAGCTACAATCCCAGCAGAGTTGTGAGAAGGTGCATGAACCTCATTCCTCATGTCGTTCTCTTTTTTTACTGCTGTAAATAATGCAAAACAATTAGTACAAAGCAAGACTATGCTAAATATTATCATATCCTTAGCAAAAATAATCCTACCATTAGGAAACAGTAATTGTTCATGCACAAATGCTTTTTCAGTTCCAAATAATTGCTGACTAAACAAGCAGGCAGCAGTACCACATGCATATATGAAGCAAACAGTTTTAAAAGCTTAACACAAAATAAAATGCAATTTCAGAGATGACTACATTTGGACATAAAAAGGATACAGATATTTTGATAGAAAAACCAGCTGATAATGATTTAACACATCAACATTAAAATTGTGTCCCATAAAAAATAGAATTTGATATCATTTACTTATATTCTTATTTGGGCTTTTCCTTCATTTACTTAAGAGAAAATATTCTTACCCTTTTGGTCTGGTGGCTTCTCTGTTGCTTTCATTTCAACAACTTGGAAACAGAAGAAAAAAGCAGGTGTTTATAGAAGTCTTTGGTATACTCTGAGCATTGTACATTAATGCAAACCAATGCATATATTTAAAATAACTCTCTTGTTTTTGCCTGTACTGAGCCAGGTAAATCTATGGTGTTATATAAAGAAAAAACTACATTTTACTAGTACATGCATATGATTAATCTAAAGTAGATTCAAGACTTACAATGATTCTGAAATGTACAAACATCCTTGCCTTAAGCTCCATGCTCTTTTAGACTCCTGTGTTCTATGGAAGTCTGTACATACACAGCAGTTTGGTATGTAAAGCAGCTTGTAGGTGTGAGACCCACTACTGAGCATAATAATTGCTTCTCTTATAAATCACAGAAAACAGACAACCTGGTAGACATATTTGGCTCCTGAGTGAGATTAGTATTTGTCATAACAGTGGAAAAATGTGAGATAAGAAATGTCTACGTTTACTAAATGAAATTAAAGTTTATACATGGAACATTAAGTTTTCCAAAGTTCTGGGTAGCTTTGGTAAAAACACTATGAATCAATCAAAGGAAAATATTCCATTTGAAGCCTCATCAAAGAGAAAAATCAAATTTAACATGCTTCCATAATCATGGCACACAAAAATAAGTTCAGTGTCCCATTTTCAAACTTTTTAAATGTGTCATCTTATATTCATTGTATGCATTTGCTCTTGGCTGTAAAACGGGAGACTGTTACAGCCTTGAAATTTCAACTCACTCACCTACAACATAAGTAAGTCCATCACACACCATTTGTATGTTCATCATCAATCACCAGGTTAAAAGACCGATAAGTGGACTTTGAGTGGGCCATTACACTTTACTGGAGAATCTTGCAAGGCTTTTGCTGACTCAGATCACTGTGCCCTTGAGAGTAGATTTCTAGCAAGGGAAGTGAGATTTTCGGAACTTCTATTCTTATGAAAGAACTATGCATACTTGAAATACTGAATGCATTTCACCAAATACAGCATGACTTTTTTACACACATTTTTTCTGACTTTTTCTGATTTTGTTCATTCAGTTATTTCAGGAATATTCTAAATCTTGAAACTTAAAACAAGTTGTTATTGGCTCCTCCTCTCACTAATCACCACACCTTAAAATGTTCCAGGAAAGAATAGCTCTACAATGCAAAGAAATGTAGCCTGAGTAAGTAGGAAATATCATTTTCAGAGAAAAAGACGGGGAGAGACAGGGACAAGAGAAAGGAGAGAAATGAAAAGCTCACTTTAGGGTAAGATATAGGTGCCTCTGAGGACAAATTTTCAGGAATTTAAGATTCTGTTCTAGATGCAAAAATGCAATTTTAGCAAGGTGCCTGCAACTGAATACATAATTGATGAGCCTGCATAGATCATTTGGTAAGTTAAAATGAAAAAGACTAGTTAAGGTATACTATAGTTACTTTCTCCTCCATCTCTGCTGTCCCTCCTTTCCTGTTCCCCTGCCCCACGTCCTCCCTTTCCCTTCCCCTGCTCTGCCCTGCAGGCTCCATCCCTGCTTTAGCCTAGGACACTGAGTACAGCCCTAACCCCACCTCCACAGCAGCCATGAACATTGCCCACTACTGCTACAGGCTGGGTTGGGGCCATGCTCAGTGCCCCAGGCTGCAGAATGCACCCAGCCTGCCAATGTGGTACAAAGATAAGAGAGGGAGGGAAAGGGGCAAGCAAGGGAACAGAGGCTGAAGAGAGAGGAGGAGGGGGAAGAGGCTGTAGTGGATGTGGTGGGGGAGAGATGGCAGGGTGCAGAGGTAGTGGAGGGGTGAGGGAAGCAGGCAGCAGCTACAGCTATGGCCCTGACCCCCGGCAGAGGCTGGAACCCAAGCCACAACTGCCACCTGCTCCCACTGTCATTGTATTCAATTCTTAGATAAGGTGTTTCTCCCCTCCCACATTAAATAAGAGAGGTTCATCTTAGAACTAAGTAAATGCAGTATTCATTCAATATGTCCACCCATGTCAAAAAACACATTAGGCATCCTTTAAATAAAAAGACATCTCTTTTTTGATGTTACCCTCTCTTTCTCTTGCTGGTGCTATGCATGTCAGTTATATGTTGTTTATAAACCATAGAGAAGATCTATCACAACTGTAAACTCTATGGCCAATATCTACTAGTAGTATGCATGCTGTAAGCATTACATACTACGAACTCCAGTAAGCATAAAGCAAATCCATAAACCCATCACTTACTTTTGGATCTTTTACAAATGTATCCTTTATAGGAAGAGCAATAAATATTATTCCAGAGCCCAGAGTTTGCATACATTTCAACACAGTGCTCATTTTGTTGGCTTGAAGGTTCTCCTACATTCCAGTTGACAAAATCCACTGCAGTGTTGTCTAACCACAACCACTGACCTAATTAAAAACATATTTAATATGAAAAAAGATTAGCATTTAAGTGTACCCTACTGAAGTAATTAAACATTCAGAGGCATCTCAGAGTGTGTTCTAGGTTTCTCCAATTCAATGATTATCAACCTTTTTTAAAAACTGAAGGCACCCTAGAATAGACTTGAGGCATCCCTCAGAAAATGCCAGCAGCTAGTTTTAATTATTTTTTGAGTACAGAAAAAATAGAGCAGTTTTTCTGTTGCAAAGAGCTCAAGAGCCACAATTATGGATTTTTATTTGAAATATCTCGGTTTATCTTGTGAATCATGCTTGTAAACCTAACAGTACTAGCATTGTGTGGCACCCCACAGCACCTAGAAAGGAACTCAAGGCTGTGACACTTTGGTTGGGAATCACTGCTCTACATTTTGAAAAATAGCAGAAAGCTGAATTAGACATCCAAAGGTCTCATATCTCCAAAATACCCTGGTTTCCATACTTGGCAGAAAAGACCACATTCAAGAAAAATCCCCCCACGATACCTTCCATGTTGTATTCTTGCTTTATTTAATATGACAACTGTGATGATAACCGGTGGAAAGAAATAATTTATCTTTTTTAAAGTGTCCTTTGTCTTTGTCATTTGTAGCTGTATTTTGGATTTGGTTATTTTTTCACAAATGCTAAATAATCTCCTTTGCCTCCATTATTTACTGCATTTGATATAGGTTTGGTCTTTCTGGCTTCTATTTCCACTTCTGGAAAGATGTCTATTTTAATAAACCTTTTGTTATTTAAAAATTCTGGAACTTCGTGTTCATGTGTCTTCCTATTTCTTTTGTTTGTTTGATTGCTTAAGGATCCATGGGTCTCTCGTGACTAAAGTTATGCTTAAAAAACTTCCATGTTGAGTGTAAATATTTCCTTCCATTTGATTTTATAGCTTCCCCATTTCTTTGAGATTCTCTCCCGTACTCTGTGCCCACTGCACTACATTTTGATATAACTACTTCCTTGAAGATATAAAATTTACTTCTACAGTAGGTACAATTTAAAGGTAAGTAGAGCTACTTAATGAACCAGGTCCTGTGCCAAATATCTAGTCACTTTGATAAATAATGGTTTAAGAGGTCAAGTAACTGCTTCCATAATCAGTGACTTGACTCATAAGCAGTTCCAATACTCACCATTGGCAATGGACATATTTACAACCCATTATTCATCAAGATACACTGGTCTGCTACAACATGGAACACTTTCGTTTTTTTCTGGCCAAGAGTCAAGCAACACAGGGATTTCAAAGATATAGCGCACCAGAGGGTCCAGCCCACAGTGCCCATTTTCTGGCCCCTGGTGTTGCCCTTGGGTCTGGAGTAGACCCACACACAGCATGTGTCAAACTGACCCCATGCACCCCCTGCCACTTCAGGACATGGACTGCATGTAGTGCTCCTTTCCAGCTGCTCCGTAACACATACTGCCCATGGCACCTGCCCTAACTACTGCAGGATGCATGCTGCACACAGTGCCTGCTCTGACTGTTTTGAGACCTGCATTGCAAGCAGCACCCCTCCCCACAAACACTCCAGGGTGGGTGCACACATGCAGCAAGGGTCCTGGAACAGCCAGAGAGGATGCCACAAGTGGTACATGTCCCAGATCAACTGGGGCAGGTGTTGTATGCACTGGATCTCCCATGATTGGGGAGGGAGTGGGAACTCTGTGGGCCTGGCCACATATCATTCATATCCAGCCTGTGGACCGGTCCCACAACACTCATCCATACTGCGAGGCCAAATGAATTTTACACTCCTGGGTTATTCCAATTATACTAGTATATTAGTACTATTATACATATATACATACATACATACATACATACACACACACATATATATATATATCTCCAGCTGATAAGAAGTATGAAATAAAATAGAAACTGATAAGTATGAAATAGAAAGATATATATATCCAGCTGATAAAAGTAGATAGATAGATAGATAGATAGATTAACTGACTAGCTATCTTTCTTATCAGCTGGAATCTATCTATCTATCTATCTATCTATCTATAGATTCCAGCTGATAAGAAGACTACTATACTAGTATAAGCCTATATTTATATATTTATAATAATATATGTAGATTCTATAGTCATCTCCATTCTAAAATTTTATCTTATTCAACTCCATAGAATATTTATTAGCTACAGAGGGAGAAAGAGGGAGAAGCAGCATTGGGGGAGAGACTGGGGGCTGTGATAGAAGAGTGGTTGGGCATGCAGAGGCAGCAGGGGGCAGGCAACTGCTGCAGCTCCATCTCCAGCTCTAACCCCTGTCCAGCCCCTCCTTATGCTTGATTCTAAGGTGAGGGGCTTCCTCTCCCACCATGTTAAAAGGGGGGTGGGGGAGATCATCTTCTAATCATGTAAATCTACCTTCCCTGTATTATTTATCAACCAGATATATTTAGATGCAGTATTCCATTGATTTTTTTGTCATTTTGCCATGATTCAGTTATATGTATATGTATAGGTAACAGAATCAGTTTCCTAAATATTTTAATGGAAAGTGCTGTTTTAACTGAAGTCCAAACACTGTTAAATGTTGTGAATAGTTTAAAAAATGTTCAAGCATCACTTTGTAGCATTTTCAGAACTGAAAAATTTGAATATTTTTGCTGCAAAAAAATTATAAAATTAAATTAAATGCTTTTTTTTTAATTCATAAATTAGAGACAAAACCTTTTTGATGCTCCACAACAAAAATATTTCAGAATTTCATTCCATGGAAAACGTTATATTTGCTTCATTCCATCTGGAATGGCAGAAATTTTGAAACTGGAGAATTTTTTAATGTAAGAAGTGCCATACCAGGGCCGATATATGGTCCATCTAACCCAGTGTCCTGTCTCTGATAGCAGCAAATAATAGATATCTTAGAGGCAGGGTATATAAATGGGGCATGCCTAGAGTAACTGTCATATCCTTCTTGGTATCAACCATCATTAGTTTATGCATGTCAGAGGACACATCCCTAACTGCTCTTTATAATAGCTGTCAATGAACCTGCCCTCCATGATTCTGCCTAATTCTTTTTTGAACCTGGTTATACTTTCTGCTTCTACAACCTCTTGCGGCAATGAGTTCCACAAGTGAACTACACACTGTGTAAATAAGCATTCTCTTATTTATTTTAATTCTACCTCCTGATCATTTCAGTAGTCCTAGTATCCTGGGAGCTGGTGAATAACAGCTCTCTAACATTTACTTTGTCCACACTTGATTTTCCATAACACAGAAAATCTGGTTGCAACTCAACTCTAGTTATAAATTAAAATCAATTCCCATTCTCAAGAATGCTCTGACTGCTCTTCTATTTTTCTTCTATACTTTTTGCGTTGCAAGTTTTTATCTTTAGTAGTGCATATATTTTTATTCAGCACCTTTGTCTGATGCCCTGTTAATATTCGTGAATTTCTCTCTATGATCTCATTCTTTCTTTCACAGTCTGATTGTAATTTCCGCCATATCCTTTGCTGGAAACTGAGATAAATCTTTTTGATTATTAACAACCCTTTGAGTTGTTAACAGAGATCTTTGAGTCTCTCTCAGGACTTTAAATTTTCCTCACCTTCTATTTCAAGTAATACTCTCTCTCCCCATACTTTCTGGAAGGTTTTCCTGTGCCAGCAATCCTATGTTCCGCTTTAGGTCAGGTGATGATTCATTAGCATTCTGTATAAATATTTTGTGAAAGTCCCCAAAGTTACCACACACCCATTTACTGTAACAATATTGTCAATAAGATATTCCATCATCACAGGATGTCTTACAAATGCAAACCCTCTTCTATAGTCATTTTTTTGGTGATAAGGAATGATTGGCCTATCTTTACTGAAAGGAGAGTAAAATAAGTAAAGGTTTCTGTTCCTCCATCTTGGTTTCCTCCCAGCATAATACCAACGACATGGGGCCATAACCTCAACTCCCCTGATACTCAACTCTTACATAGTCCAGTTGATAGTTTGGACTCCCTTATGGCCACTCACTTTGTGCCCTCCTCTACCAAAGCCCTATCCCTTAAGAAACAGCTCTTCTACATTTCTTCAGTAGTATTTTACTTGTTAACACTCAATAACAAATCAATCAGCTGGTCGTATGCATGATTTATATTTCTTCAACAGTATGTAACATACATAAAGTGTTACCTTTCCTGCCTTATCTTTTCATGTTTTACAACAGAGTGTAATAAACAGTATGCATCAGGTTTAAGTATTTTTGTGGAAGCTATTCACCTATGAACAAATAATAATACTTAAAAAATTACCATCCACGTTCCTGTACATTCCTGTCCAAAAAGTTGATGATTTTCTTTCAAGAGGCTCTATGTTGTGTGCCAGAAAGTCGACTTCAGCTGAATCTTCTACTGAAACTAAAGCAGCACCTGCAAAGCATTAGTAAACATGCTATATAAATGAGTTTTATAATGAAGCATATGCTCCCTATAAAGAGTGACTTTTTTCTTGTCAAGTTTTACAATACTTTTAAACCATTTTGCCATTGATTATTATTTCCAGGTCCCAGTAAAGGCAATAAGAATCCGTGCAGAAAATTACACCTGGAATGTTTCACTTCAGTGTAAATGTTCCCTTTTCCTCTCAGCAGCTTTGTTGACTACCTCCACCCTACGAATACACATGCACTTTTTTATTCTGTAACATTTGCCAATTAAAATGCTTTATATATTATAAATGTTTCAAATAATTAATTCATTATAGGTGCAGAATCTAATTGTGAAGTACACAAATATAATAGAATCAGAGAAAAGTAAGACTGGAAAGGACCTCAAGTCCTGAATCCAAACAGCTCTGGTTTTAGAGGTGCAATTTTTTTTCCCTAATTCTCTGAGGGTTAGGAAGGAAGGAGAAAATTGAGTGGTTGTACAGGAACTGTCTGACAAGTTTTTATTTCATTTTGTTGGAAAATGTTAAACTACTGGTTTTGACCACAGGCAGGTTACCAACAGACCTCCACATGGCTTCGTGGCAGCATACCTTGGGGCTGCTGGCTGTGGCTCCAATGGTGGTCATTCACATGGACTGCCTCAGAGCGATAGTCCTAAGGCTTCCCAATTCCCTCCTCCCTGTAGTGGAGCAAGGATCTGGAAGTCTCAACTTCCCACAAGGTTCTTATGGCTTCTGAGCTCCTAACTGTACAAGCGGAGCAGACCAGTGAGATCCCCAGCCATTATGGCCATTTCCCACAGTAGGACAGCCAGCCACTCTGCTACCACCACATAGAACAGATGACCTTGTACAAGCCCCATAATACCAGCCTACATGGCTATTACGGGTCATCTGATCCATACAGTAATGCCACATTGTTATATTTTCATATTATTATGATTACAAGTTGATCCAATGTATAAAGTCAAGTCTGATTTCTATGTTTTTTATTTGAAGGAGAAAAAGATCAATTTATAATTAAAATGACAGGATACTCAGAAAATGCTTAATTATAAATGGGAAAGTGAGAGCATGAGGAGAACAATGTGAATACTGTACACCAAATGTAAGAACATGGACTTTTTTTTTTGCTGTTTTCTTTATTATTAGAAGGCTCAGAAAAATCCTTTCATAAGTGTTGAAGATGAAACAGAGTCTGAAGAGTTTTAGCACATCATTCAATGTTACATTTATATAACGGAGGGCATTAATATGTATTGTTTTGATAAAGTTACCCCTTTGACGAATGGCATAAGAAATGTGGGGCCTTCTTCGTTGGTTTCTCGCATGAGGAGAAAGCAGTGACATAGAGACCAGCAATCTTCTCCTGTCAATGTTTAATTTGCACATAACAAACAGTCCCAGGCAGAGATGCCTTTCAGGAATTTCAGACCAACATTTTATTTCCAATGAGCAATTATACCTCAGCAACTGATTTACATCAGAAACACAACAGCATAGGTTTATAAGGCGCTCAGACTCCTGAGTCATTGAATCTGGTCTCTTTTTATCACAGGCAATTGTACCATGTGATCCTTTTCATAGATATATCAGGGATGTGGTATCAAAGTGGTTAAGTTTTCTTACAACATCTCTGAGATATGAGCCTGAAATCCCCTCTGAGTCTGGACTCTTGCTGAAGTTTCCTCGCAATCAACCCAACTGTAAATGAGTCATTCAACCTAAGGAATGAAAGGCAGCAGATGTGACCCTGACTACATATCACCCTTGCACACTTGGCTATAGCAACTGGAATGCCTAACCACACTATCCAGAAGGACTGCTCACCTCTGGCAGACCAATAGGTGACTTTGAGGCCCCCTCTACATGTTACAGGTATTGCATACTTAACTGGTTAATTATGCAATTAATCCGTTAATTATGCAATTACCTTGACACCAAATACACATGCAAAGTACTTTTCATACCATTAAAAAGGTCCAACTAGTTATAAAGTTAGACCTCAAAAATGTGTAATTATTTCATAGCTAGTTGCTATCGAGCTTTAATTTGTACATGTAGCAGGGTCTCCCCTGTGGCTGGAAGCCCCATCAGCACCATGCCCAGTGGGGGCTAGGAGCCCTGCAGCTAAGAAGGCTCTCAGCCCAGCTGCTGACTGTGGTTCCCAGCAGCCCCCCACAGCTGCCAAAACCCAGAACCCCACAGCTACAGATTCTGGGTCCCAGATGCAAGGCACCACTGCTGTCTCCCAGCCCCAGGGGTGCATGAAGCCTGAGCCAGGAGATCACATCTTCCAGCCCTAGGGGCTACACACACCCCTGGGGTTGGAAGGTAGTGGCAGCTGCATCTCCTATCTGTGGGGAGTGTGGGGCACCTTGTCACATTTAGCTTTAGTTGCACCTGCTTGAGTGGTGCATTAGAGTATTATTTGAACTTTTATTTTATAGTCAGCCTTATTTAACCATTGCTTAAGTTTTTCTATAACCTCATTATTATTTGTACTTTTCTTTTTTCATTTTGCTTGTGTTTGCATTATCAACTAGCCTTGAGTTCACTTTCACAGGCAGCTTATGTTCTGCTGTTATCAACATAGGTGTGTGAAATGTAGGCCTTGGTACTAGCTCAAATTAACTGAACCTGGCACTAACTGACTAAATCAGACAGATGACATGAGTGGATATGTAAATGAAAGGTGATAAGAGGGGACCAACTGAACAGTGCACAATTACAGAGCCCCTGGAATTTCCAGAGTTAATGGACAGACCAAATTAGGAATCCAGGGCATGCCCAAATTAAGATACTGGTAAAAGACCAAATTAAGATGTGTGCATGTGATGGGCTTGTTGAAATAAGAGAATATGCTGACAGGATAAAAACATGAACAGCATGAGGATCACAGAGAAACCAATCAACGGCACCCAGAAATGAAGAGTCACCAGGGGAGTAAAGTTAAAGAGAACGCATTAAAGTAAAACAGCAAGGAAGTTGGCTGTGTGTTGCCATCCAGCAACATCTGGACTGAAAAACAGCTATTACCCAGAGATGACCACCCTCTACTTTCAGGAACTCATTGGCCACCTTTTCTGTGAAGTAGAGTAACATCTGGGTTTAGGTGGGACCATTGGACTAAATGTTTTTCTCTCTCTCTATGTAGAAATTAAGATAACATTTAATGTATTAATAAAAGTTAGATTTTAGTTAAGTTGAACTGTGCGAGTCATATTCCACTGTGGCGGTGAAGTGCCCCCACAGGCTCTCGAGCGAAGACCCCAGACCCTGAGAGCAAGCCCCCAGAGGGGCGTACGTACCTGCAAAAGAGCAGCGGGAGCAGGAGCTGTGTTCACGGCTGTAGCCGCGTGAACCGCCATTACGCCGGCTGTAGCAACAGCTGTTCCCGGCACGGGGAACAGCTGAGCCAATCCCAGTGGCTGTAGCGGCAGCTGCGGGAAAGTTTAAAAACGCCGACAGAACAGGGAGAGAGGGGGAGACGGAGAGAGAGAGTACGGGTGGGCTGCTCATGCTGCGAGCTCGGGCGCAGAGAGGAGAGGACCCAGCCTGTGGGTCTCAAGCAGGCAGCTTAGCAGAGAGCTGTAAGCTTTCTACGGGAGGCAGAGCAGAAGGCAGACAGAGAGTGCAAGCCGAGGCACTCTCTCAGTCTCCTGAAGCGGCTGACGCTCAGGAGGCAGGGGAGCGCTCTGCTGTTGGCAGGAGAGGGGAGACAGTGGAGGCTCCAAGAGGGAGCTGGAATCAGGGAAATCACCCTGCAGCTCCTCCTAACTCGGAGGAGTATTTCCTGTAAAAGAGGAGAAAGGAGAAATCGCTCCCAGAAGGAGGGAGAATGACCAGGAACCGGAGAACTGGTCTGAGGCCGTCATACGAGGCCTGGAAACATCTTGAACGCATCACCCAGCGGTTGGCACGTGGACGGGGTGTAGGGGAGGCAGAGCCCCGTGGACCACCGCATCAGACGACCGTGAGTAACACCGTCTATTGGGAGGCCCCACCCAGGATAAAGATCTCCACTGTAGACCCCTCTTAAGGTATATATCTACATCCAAGTCGTGGCAGGCGAGTTGAGGGGAGGGGCAACACCCCGATAGACCAGGCGGAGCGGGGTGCAGGCTCCACATTCACATTAAACTCCAGGTTGATTATGCTTTGGTGATCCTGTAGCACCAAGGGTGCATAACACCTCAGCTGAGGGGGGAGGGGGGGGGCAACTATGGAAGTTTGCTTCTAGTTGGTGAGGGGAACCTAGGATCGGCCTCCCCCGGCACCAGCAATAAGGTGCAATGGGATCTAATGTGCAATCCCACAATCACGCCTCCTGCCATGCACGTGTGCCATGACAGGAGGCGCAATTGTGTGGACTGTGGATTAGATCCCATTGCATGTGGGGAAGGAATGGCTGGGTGGGCAGAGGCAGCAGGGGGCAGGTGGCAGCTGCAACTCTGACTCAAGAGCTAACCCCTGCCCATCGCTTCCTCATACTTAATTATAAGGTGAGGGGCTTTATTCCCCATGTTAAATGGGGCGGAAAACCTCATTTTCTAATCAAGCAATATGGTAATTAAAATAACTGAGAGGGAAATTGGTTCTATAACATAAACAATAAAAAACGGTATTAAAAATTAATAAAAACTCCAATTACTACTGCAGAAAAAGATTTTTTCCTTAACATTTAAGATATATTCACTCTTCTTTACAAAAAATTATACATATGTGATTTGTGAATGTTTTACCACTAATTCAAGATGACACTCACCTAAACGGAGGCATTCTAAGGATGCCTGGGCCCAGTTTCGAGTAAGTGATGACTCAAAGTAGTAACAATGGCCACGGAATGGGATCCAAGATCGACGTTCTTCTGTTTCAGGACACGTTCCTGGAAGTTGTGGAGGATCAGTGGGGGCCTTCACTGTTAAAAAAAAATAATCCAAATCATTTACCTGAACAGCTTTCTTATTTATGCTTTTACCATTAGTAGCATATATTAATTTGATGTCCTTTTTATTTTAACCAGAAAACTCCTCAAAGCTCTTAATCTCAATACAGGCTCTGTAATTCTGTATCCCTTATTATTATGCAATACTGGAAAAAATCTGAACCGGTAAATAAATAATGTTGCTGTTGCATTTTAGCCTCTACCATCCTTATTCAGGAAAGCTCTTAAGCATGTTCTTATCTTTAAACACATTCTTCTATTCCCACTCAGTAAAGTACTTATGCATATACTTATGGTTAAGAATGCGCCTCAGCTCCACGTTGAATTTTACATGTTGAGCCTCATGTTGAGCTTTACAGATTTTGGACCTAAATCTGGCCACATTGGGTTATAAACCAACACTATTCTTGATGTAGAAAAGCTGCTTTGATGATTCTACAGGACTTCAAGTGCAGGTTAAACCAGGATATTATAGGCAGGGATCCTGGTTTTCTCTGATTTAAAAAAAATCACCCATTCCTGCCCGGGGCAGGGGGTCAGACCTGATGATCTGTTTAGGTCCCTTCTGACCCTAAGTACTATGATACTATGAAAGAATTGATAATGGTTTTAGCTGACTGCTATTGTTGAAGAACAATAAATATAAACATAAATGATTTCAAAATACACCAGTTGCTCCTCTGAACCTAGACAAATGAAAATTATTTTCAACGTGTGGATCATGGGGACAACTTTATGTTAAAAAGCAATATTCAGAACACTGGAAATAATTCAAAAAGACTTTGGTGCTAAATGTATTTAAACAACTATTTGATATTATTTTGCCTCATAGATCTGTACATGCAGAACAATTAGTTTTCTTTGGATATTTCAACAAATTCTTACAGCCATGGACAGTTGTTCATTTCTATCACCACAAATTTCCTGGTCTGGGGAAGGCTGGGGAAACAGCAAAAGCTGGACTTCACCCAATCACAGAGGAGTTGAGAATAACATTCAGGTGTTCGTTATGGTGATAATCTCTAGGGGGCATATCTTTCTCCTAGATGGGGCATATTTCCTCCCCAAGAAACTGCATGGATGCCTGTATGCTGGAAATTTCAGATACTTTTAGTAGAAAGGTAACATGTTATTCAACATCTTCACTAATTATCTGGAAATGAGGATGCACAATGAAATCTCCAAGTTTTCAGATGATACCAAGTTATTCCAGGTAGGCAAATCCCAAAATGATGGAGAAGAGCTGCAGAAATATGTCACCAACCTAAGTGAGTGGGCAAAAAAATGGCAGATGAACATTAATGTCGACAAGTGCAAGGTAAAGCACGTGGGGAAAAATAACCATGAAGTATATATGCACAAGTTTTAGTTCTGAACTCAGGGGTGTTGGCTGTAGCTGTGTTGGTCTAAGGACATAAGCAAACAAGGGTAACTGTGATATCTTTTATTAGACCAACTAAAATTGTTCTTTGCAAGCTTCTGAGTACAAAAAGCTTACAAAGAACAATCTTTCCAACTATTTAGTTATTGAACTACTTAGTTATTGAACTATTGAACTAACTATTGAACCAACTATTGAACTAACTGTTACAACTCAGGAAAGAGACCTTAAGTCATTGTAGATCCCTAAAAACATTAGCTCAATGTGTAGCGCCAACCATAAAAGCCAATAAAATATTGAGCATCTTTAAGAAGGGAATTTAAAACAAAACTGAGAACATCATCATGTCTTTATACAAATCCATGGTGAATCCATATCTTGAATACTGTGTAAAGTTCTGGTCTCCACATCTCCAAAAGATGTATTAGAGTAAAAAAGGTACAGAAAAGGACAAACAAAAAAAAATCAGGGTGGACGGGGCAGTAGCTTTACCAGGAGAGACTAAAATGGCTAGGACTCTTCAATTTGGAAAGGAGAAGGCTGAGGAGGATATAATAGAGTTCTAAAGCATCATGAAGCCGGTGGAGCAAGTGAACAGGGAACTGTAATTCAGCAAATCCCAGAACACTAGAACTAGGGGGCAGTCACAGAAACTAGCAGGAAATAATTGCCACAGAGGTGGTAGATGCAAATAGCATAGCCAGGTCCAAAAGGTACTAGACAAATTCATGGATGATAGATCTATTAATAGGTGTTGAACAGAATGGCTACAGACGTTTCCTCTGGCATCTCTCTGGCAAATGGGGGATGGATGTCAGGGTGGAAGGGACATAAATAGGGAAGAGATCACTCTAGATATATTTGGTTCAATATATCTCTAGAGATAAAAAGCACCTACTTCTCCTACTGTGAGAGACAGGATACTAGGATAGATGGACCACTGGTCTGACCCAGTAAAGCATTTCTTATGTTCTTAATATTAAGCAAAGTTCCTTTGCTGTGTCAAGTAACTGGAAAAAGACATAAAGCATATAGTTTTATTTTGGCTTCATACTTGTCACAGTATTGTCAGTTATCTCTGTGCTTCTTCCTTCTGTCAACTCATAGATTTCGTAGACATTAGGGCTGGAAGGGACATCGGAAGATCATCGAGTTCAGCCCCCTGCCCCAGGGGCAGGAAATCAGCTGGGGTCATAGGATCCCAGCAAGATAAACATCCAAATTTCTCTTGAAAGCGTTCAAAGTAGGTGTTTGAACCACCTCCAATGGCAAGCTATTCCAGACCTTGGGGGCTCGGACAAAGCCTGACACACACCATGACTATATGTGGCCAAGATCTAAAGGGTGGTCCTAGTAGGTGCTTTATACTAACCCCAGACTTCCAATAGAAAACTAACATCTTTCCCTTCTAACAATGTTGTTAGAGATTAAATGTTCAGGTTCAATTGAACCATTCTAGACTGTAAAAGTACCATACTCAGCAGCAGGGTCCTCAAGGCTCTACTACATAGGCTTGAACCAGAGGCAGTAAAGCTATATTTGCATAGCATGGTGAGCATGTGGAACACTGCCACTCCACATGTTTTCTGTATTTTCTCTTGCTTTTACCTGGTGTTCTGTTCATCTGGTGAATAATGCCCTGACTTTTTAAAATAGATTTTACTTTTACAGGTAACTTCTGGACACACTGGAAGGATGGGGCAGACCTAGGATTTTGAAAAGGAGGGTGATGATAGTGTGGCACATCACCACACAGAACACAAGACATTTTTCTCCAGTTAAAGAGAAATTAAATGCTTTACTAATATGCTAAAAGTTAGCATTATATTATCCAGGTTAAGATCAAAGCAAAAATGTAGGCAAAAAATATTCAAAAGATATTGTGTCTTAGTCCTGTATTCATTAAAATTACATGTATATCTCATTCAGATTCATAAAATAAAATCTAGCCTTCTTGAGACTCTTGAAAGTGCCTCCAATATTTCACTGTCAATCATTCATGCTCCTGAGTTAACCTTAGGACACCTGAGCTAAGGTTTGTAGCTAGAGCTAAAAACACTCTGCAAGGCTGTAAAATAGAAAAGAAACGCTATCAGGAATGGCTAACAGACAGCAAAATTGCAAAAGGATCATTTAAATAGTGAAACATCAAGATCATTAAAAGGAATAGAGGGTCATTAATACCTGTAGAGTAGAGAGAGATTAGCAGGAAACAGGGAGGTGACAATGAGCCATAAATCCATTGGCTCTCTCAGCACAACCTGAATAGAAATGTCATTTCCACTCTCAGGCAGTTAGTTTTAAAGTTCGGGTGAAACAGGTATCAAAGGCAGGAGCGTGACTGCTGCACTGCATATCCCGTGCACCTATCCCTGGATGTTTGTGTTTGTCTCAGCATCCAGCTGGTGGCAAATTTAACAAAGAAAAAATACAAGCAAATAAAAGTGATAACATAAGGGGGGTTTTTCTCCTTCAAGCTGCAGTTTTAGGGCTCTGGAGATGATGATGTGGACATTCAATTAGAGGAAGGAACAAGCCTGTGGTTTTGGCTCTGGACCAGCAACCAGAAAACTTATGTTCTGCTGTTAGTTTGCAATGTAACTCTGGGTGAGTCACCGAATCACTGTGAGTTTCCTTTCTTTATAAGTGGGGTCATGATCTGTCATTGTAAAATGCTGTAAAATCTATTCATTATTATTCCTCACCTAACTTGCTTGGTTGATGATGTGTATATAATACCTCCTTTATTCATTCAGGGTTATTTTTTTGTCATATATTTGTTTGGTAACATACGGAAACCGATTACTTATCCAGTTTTTCAGAGATTACCATGTCATCTATACATGGACAATATTTTTTATCAACATCTTTCTTACACTTGATTTAATTTGGGAAATAAAGGATTGAGGGTACATTACAATATGTACTAAGTGGGGTATATAGTACTCCTCTTTAAAATTTCCAGGTACATTTATAACCAAATAATATGATCACAGTACTCACATGTATTTTATTTCTTATCAGTTTTCTGCAGCAGCTCTGGAAATATCATTCTGTTATCAAGGGCAAAGTTTCTTGCTAGCTCCCTATGACTACCCAAATCACACCTGAGAAGCAAGCCTATATAAATCCAAGCACAATTTTTGGCTGTCCTTTTACTGTCAAAGACTGTGTGCGTACAAAATTCAGTGGATAGGATGATGGATTAACTATTTCTATCATCTTCAAACTACACTGCTGTGCTAAGTGACTAATCAAACTTATGATGCCTCTTGCACAATTTTTGGTGTTTCTGCCACTATTAATATATTTGAGCTGCCTCAGCAATTTGTTTCTTCTGTTGTTTTATGATTATAGTTTCATAGTAGCTAGGGTCAGGAGGGACCTGAACAGATCATCTAGCCTGATCCCCTGCCACAGGCAGGAATGAATGCTGGGTTCACAAGACACCAGACAGGTCCAACCTCCTCTTGAACTTGCCCAAGGTAGGGGCGAGGACCACTTCCCTGGGAAGTTGGTTCCAGATTTTGGCCACCTGAACTGTAAAATATTGCCTCCTGAACTCTAACCTAAACCTATTCTCCATCAGCTTATTACCATTGTTCCTCGTCACCCCAGGTAGTGCTGGGGAGAAAAGAGCTCTGCCTATTTGCTGTTGATCCCCCCTGATGAGCTTGTAGGCAGCCACCAGGTCCCCCCTCAGCCTCCTCTTGCTGAGGCTGAACAGGTTCAGGTCCTTCAGTCTCTCCTCGTAGGGCCTGTCCTGCTGCCCTCTCACCAAGCGGGTGGCCCTCCTCTGAACCCTCTCCAGGCTGGCCACATCCCTTTTGAAGTGCGGTGCCCAATACTGGATGCAGTACTCCAACTGCAGCCTGACC
>NW_005842960.1:351388-362353 GCF_000455745.1 Alligator sinensis | reverse complement strand
CTTTCCCTTAATAATGTTCATTAAACATTCAGCTCATGTAGGGTTCTATGAAACAGGGACAAAATGTAGTCTCTGGCTTATACAGTATAAAATGGGTAGTAACATTTGCATGCAACACTTACTATCTGAAAGTAATTAGGCTATCCTGGTATTACAGGCATTTCCAGTACAGACAGGTAATACAAAAAATAGAAGAAGTAGGAGTTTCAAAGAAGGTTCAGGTTCAGAAAATTATTCTGTTTATTCCAAGATTTGCATGAGCAATGATAGGAAGCATTTTTAGCTCAGTAGGTAGGAATAACCACTGGCTTTGATTGCTTCCCCCGACTTGGGCCCTTCTGCTCAGTTGTCCCTCTTATGCACTTGTCCTTTTATTGGTCTTTGATATTTACTCAGTATTGAAATGAAACTATATGGCACTTAGTGACAAAAATATGGGATATCGCTCTAACCCAATTGTAACAGGGGGCCTGTGGCAGTGCACTGGGTGTGCCTGCCACTTTAAGGGCCTGGACTGGCTGAAGGGCTGCTGAGAATAACCCAGAGGTAAGGGGGAGCTGCAAGGGGTTGGCAGGAGGCTCCTGGTCCTGGGCATGACCTGAAACTGCACCCTGCCAGGAGTGGGTGGCCTGGTGGGGCTCTCAGTGGCGCGGGAGCCCCCAGGAAATGCCAGGCCAGTTACCACCCCGGTGAAAGGCAGGTCAGGGCGCCTTTACCCCTAGCTCCCACCACCACCAGGTGGGTTACCCTTGTGTTTGTTGGGGGGCCCAGAGGGCCAGTGTTGTGAGGGGCCCAGAGAGGGTGGACCCTGAGAACGTGATTGAGTACAGGGCGTGGTGCTGCGGTTGCCCCTAGGAGAAAGGGAGTAGTGGCACGGTGAGGCCCGAAGATGCGAGTAAGCGGCTAGAGACCCAGCCCGAAGGGTTGAGTACCCTCGACTGGCCCAAGTTGGGGCCAGGACTATGGGAGTCAAAAGGGCCAGGGGCCCACCATGAGGGATGCCCAAGAGCTGGGGGCCTGGGATCCCGACTGGCCTGGAGGTGGGACAGGGCAAGTGGCCGAAGGTTCTGGGGGGACCACACCCGAGAGGGGAACATGGCTTCGGAGGGGGCTAGGTAGCCTGGATGACGACGGAGTGGCCACCTGATAGGAGAGGATCATAGAGGGGTCCTGTGTGGATGATTCTGGGGCTCAGTATGGGGCCGGTGATTGTGTGAACACCAAGATGCCATCTGTGAGGCTTGGGCTGCAGTATTGGGGAGGATAGGAGCCGCAGAGAGAGCCCCCTGGCATCGGGGCACTAGATGGGCAGCCTCCTGCTTAATTGACATCTGATTGAATCAATTATCATCAAAGGCATGGCGGGCGAGATAGGCGGGCGGTTGCCCACAAGACAGGGGGCGGGCCATGGAGACCGGCCATGAGGAGGCCCCCTGTCACAGAGCCCTAACCCTGTTACTCAATTGAGAGGGGAACAGAAACAGAAAAACAGGAGCTGAAACCCATGGCTGCAGAGAGGGAAGACCCATGCAGTGAGCCAGGGCATTGCTCCTTTAAGAAAATGAAGCACATGGCACAGAGGCTGTCAGTTATTCAAAGATGAGATGTCTCACCCTTCACAGGCACAAGGCAGGCAACTGGCTGGCTGAAACCTCAGACATTTAAAGACAGCCAGAAGGTGGTCAGGGAAGGAAAGAAAGTGTGAGATCTGGCTGGTGGAGTGAGTAGATGCTCTTGGACCATGCGGGTACATGAGAGTTCTTGCATTGCAAGCACCAAGAACCTCAGTGACTCAGACACTGCAAACTTTTGATGAGTCACCCTGCTGCTAAAGTGGTAGCATTCCTTTTTTCCCCCCTCCTTTCTTTTTGTGATATTTTCTCTGCTGTATTGAACCCCAGGAAAAGGAGAAGTTTATATAAGGCAGCAGCCTGCATTTATGTTGGAATTAATTCAGTGGACAGGGTGTGTAGCTGGAAGGGGAGTTTGTGGAAGCCAGTGAGGTGCAAACAAGGTGCCACAAGTTGCAGAGTCCTAACAGGGCAGGACATAGGCCAGAGAAATGCCGGAGACCGAGGGCTGGAGCTCATAAGCTGGGTTTGGGCACAGTGGGTCTTGGCAGAAAGAGCCCAGCTAGAAAAAGGAGGCAGAAGCTGGGAAATGGCTAAAACCTGACAAATGTGTGGAGGCTAAGGCAGGCCAGAAGGCAGAGTGAGGCCAGGAGCCTCCTCAGAACAATATTCAATAGTACCTGCAAGACACAGGCTTCAACATGGGAGCAACAGGAGCTCATAATTATTACCTTTAAGGCTTGAACTGGGAGACTTCCCTGAGAGGGGCAACTCCTCCTCTAAGAGATCAGTGCAGAAGTTTGGAGGACCATGCACTGCACTGGGGCACCTGGAAGAGGCTACCCCTTTTTTTCTGCTGGCAGACTCCAAACTTAAGAATTCTCAAATAAGATCAAGCTGTGGCAGGAAAAAGTTTGGAGGCAGAGTAGAGACTGGGGAAGCTTTGGGCAGGCCATTCCAATCACTAGGGGACTTCAGCCACTGAGCTGATAGTGTAGGCCTGTTGCATCAATGTTACATCTCTGCTTTTCAGAGAGACACCATCTCTTTGCTAATATATTAGACAGGGTGTGGAAAAGACTTACCTCCATCAGATGAGAAGAAGAACTGGTGGGACACCACACTAGAAGCGGAGCACAGTGAAAGTGAAACCGCAGCACTCCTGGCTGCCACAGTGAAGAAAGAAAAGAAAAAAAACCTGCTTAGTGTGGGCATGCTTTATAACAGGCCGACTTGAAAAAGCTAGGCATTTGGCCCAGGAAAATCTAGCAGAGGCCCAACAGAGGCAGAAATGGGAGTATGACAAAAATGCTTGCATATGCGACTTCCAGGTAGGGGACAAAGTTCTCGTGTTACTCCCTACCATGACAGACAAGTTATTGACACATTGGCAGGGACCATTTAAGATAGTCTGACAGCTGGTCCTGTTGACTATGAGGTGTACTGTCCAGGGCACCAGAAGGAGCAACAAATTGACCACCTAAATTTGTTGAAACAGGAACCCAAAGGGTGGATGCTGAGCCCCAAGGATCTGGCAGAAGAATTAGGACCCGAGATAGGAGACCAGCAAAAGAGAATGGCCCAAAGCAGTGAAATAACGCAAGGCCAAGAACTTAATAAGGAGCAACACAAACATTTAAAAATGCTTATAGAAGGATTTAGTGATGTGTTTATAAAAAAAAAAAAAAAAGCCTGGGTAGGCCCAAGGGTTGAGACATGAGATCATCACTCCAAGGGGAACCATAGTCAGAGAGAGATGGAGGCCCATTCCACATCATTTACAGGAGAGCGTATGTCAGGAAATACTAAAGATGCTGGCACAAGGGATAATCATACCTTCATGCAGTCCATGGTGAAGCCCCATGGTAATAGTACCCAAAACTGATGGGTCCCTTCGAATATGTATCAACTTTAGGAAAATCAATGAAATAGTTCGATTAGATGCATTCCCTATGCTGCACATGGAAGAACTACTGGAAAGAACAGGCCAAGCCTGTTATATTTCAACAATTGATCTATCAAAAGGGTATTGGCAAATACCTATGGCGAGGAAGGACCAACAGAAAACTGCTTTCAGTATGCCCTGGGGCCTATTTGAATTTACGAGAATGCTGTACAGCCTTCATGGAGCTGCAGCAACATTTCAGGTGACTCATGAATCACATCCTTGCCCCGCATATGATGTACACCACAGCTTATATCGATGACATCGTCATATACTCTCAATCCTGGGGGCAACATCTGCGACATGAGAAGGAGGTGCCGAAAGAACTCCACCAGGTAGGGACAGTCAACCCTAAGAAATGTTTGCTAGGAATGCAAGAAACTAATTACCTCAGTTTTAGGGTTGGACAGGGAGTCATATGCCCACTGGCCAGTAAGAGATGATAGAAAAGTATTTACCACCTCAAACCAAGCAGCAGATGAGATCCTTCCTGGGGCTGGCTAACTATTATAGGAGGTTTATTCTTCATTTCACAGAAAAAGCAGCCACATTAACAGACGCCATAAGAGGAAAAGTACAGGGTTCGATAGGGTGGACTCCTCAAATGGAGGAGGCTTTTAAAGGTATCAAAAGGGCCCTGTGTAATGACATGGTAATGGTAATGCCTGATTTCTCTAAACATTTTATCCTGCGGACGAATGTTTCTGAGACTGCGGTAGGTGCAGTCGTGTGTCAGGATCAAGAAGGTGTGGAGCGACCAATTGCTTTTGCTAGTAAAAAATTAAACGATGCTGAGACCAGGTATTATACTATTGAGAGGGAATGCCTGGCAATAAAGTGAGCCATAAATTACTTCAGATACTATTTAACGGGGCAAGAATTTAAACTAATAACGGATCATGCACCTTTACAATGGCTAAATTAGTTCAGGCATAATAATGCATGAATTACGTGCTGGGCATTATCGCTACAGCCTCTTAAATTTAGCGTCAGTTACAGACCGAGAGTGACTAATATGATTGTGGATTTTTTATCAAGGTGCAACAAGAGCAAAGTGGCAATGACAAATTGGCATAGGGCCTGTGTCAAGATGATCGACGATCAGAAGCTAAAAGCTGTGGCACCACAAGGCAACTTAGGTAGGGGGATATGTGGAAAAGACTTACCTCCATCAGATGAGGAGAGGAGCTGGTGGGACACCATGCCGGAAGCAGAGCACAGTGACAGTGAAACCACGGCATTCCCGGCCACCGTGGTGAAGAAAGAGAAGAAAAAAAAATGGCCAAGACAGAAGCCAGAATCGGCTCCTATGTCAGCGTGGACACACTTTATAACAGCATGCCAGGGCTGATTCGCAGCCCAGAACACCGAAGCCAGGCTAAAAGGCCCGGCAGGGAAGGAGCAGGGAATACCAGAAGTGAGGTCTTCAACTGGCCCAGAAGTGACAGATATTGAATGTGATCCCAACCCAGGGATGTGGTAGCTACCCCAGGAAGGGGTTTTATTGAAAAGGCAGAGCCAGAGATGGCTCTATAATTCACTGGAGGAGACTCCATGAGCAACAGAGGTCCACAGCACAGACTGGATCTCAGCAGAACCAGAGAGAGCAGGTACCAGCAAACCACCAACCCACGGCAAGTATAAGACATGAGTCCAGAGTGGGATGCCGGGAAATATGACAGTCGATAACCAACCAGATGCATAAGCAAAGCAAGGTGCAGCCATAATCAAATGAGTGAAATAATGTCTCAATTCTGCCGTAGTAAAGCTAAAGGTCTAAGACCCAAAAGGGTGCATCATAATAACCTTGGTGGCCGAAGCAACAACATCTTTGGTTGGCATTAGGCGGGGTGACGAGGAGGTGGAGCCCTGAGCAGGAAGGACAACCGGAACGACCAAAGGAAGGTACCAGCGGAATGGGACAAATCATCTTCCTCACCATCAAAATTGATTTTCCAGCAAAGACGTGGCAGTCGAGACCCCCGTGGGGCACCGATTGACATCCAGTACATTAACAAACTTGTTCCTCCCTTAAAGTGACGGCAAAGCCAGAAAGAACCACACAGACTCGACGCGCAGGTGAAAGGCACAGGAAGTTGTATAGGGATTCTATATTCTAATTAAAATGTTACATTCTTCCAGGCTTTAAAACTCATTGGGGCAGAAATGGTCATCCACTGCCTGTTGTATACTGCCCAACACACCGCAATGTCAATAAATAGTTGTAATAATTACAATTTTTATATTTAATCGCTTACCATTAGACCTTTTACATACAAAGAAGTAGCTTTCATTACAAAATCCTGTCTTCCAGGCTCCATCAAGATCCAAATAGACACAAGCTATTTTTTGCTTTGGCTCCCCTTCTGCCCACTTAGTATACTTCATTTTCCAGTTATCAATCCATTCATAATGGCCCTCCGTCTAAAAGCAAAATAATTAATATAAATGATAAATTAGAGGTACTGGTAGCTTCTTCAGTATCAGTTTGGTGAGAGGAATTCTTGTATTGTCTTATGCTATGTTATTGGCATAACATGAAATGACATAACTCTAAGCATGGTATTCTATCTGACAGATGTAAACTGTCTATTCATCTGCCTTTACCAAAAGTGTTTAGTCAAGAATCTAAAGAAAAGGAAAGTGGCTCAAATTTTGGATTCATGTTGTTGCATATGTCATTTTTCAGTGATAAATGTGTTGGCATCACTACATTTAGTGCAAAAAAAATTTTGCTCAAAAAGGCCCACTTTTTAAGGCATTCATATGGATTACATCAAATTAATTGTTTACAGGAAAATAGTTTCATTTGGAAAGACCAACATTTTTGGTTTTCAAATTCAAAAGGAAACCTAAAATGTGTTTCAGGTATAACTAAATATCTCTTTGAGTCTAAAATTATTCTTTTTTACTTTCTGATTTGCCAACAATTTAAAAAAAAAAAATTTTCATAAGATCTGAAACATTTTTAAGAAGTGACATTAAACTTAACAATTCATTGTTCTGACACTTCTAATAAGTTCGCTACCATCGCTCATTCTTCCAGCATTTTTTAGAAACAGACTCTGAGATTTTTTCCAGTTAGATGTACTTAATTTGTCTTGTCAATAGGCAAGAATGGCAAAAGCAGTGATTATACCAATTGTTTGCAGTAATTGTTCATTTCAAGCATTAAAATTTTTTGTGGATATTGTTTATCCAAAAAACAATAGGCATTATTGAAATAAACTAATAAACTGGATGAACCACTTACTATTTGACTTACCATCAGCAAAGTGGGAATGTAGCTATTACCACCTCCACTTTATTATGGTATTTAACATCTTAAAACAATCAGAAATTTATTTCAAGGAATTATACACCCAAGTTTATATGAACAAAACCACAACACAGCTAACCCAACACAAAAAACTACATAAGACTGAATTTCACAAAAAAGGTGAACATTTAAATGTGGCATCTAACCCAACTAATGCAAAAAATATAACTAAATTTGCCACCTTTAAACATTAATCATATATGCAAACAATTAGAGCCATTAAGTAATCTAAAGAACTCACAAGTGAACTGATAAACATGGAATCCAAGAAATGTATTATCAAAAAGATAATTACCTGCATATTAATTTGTTTAATGTTCTTACCATATTGCAGCATAATTACCAGCATATTAATTTGTTTAATGTTCTTACCATATTGCTATTAAGACCAATCCATATACGCTGCCCATACTTTAATATCTGTAGCCACAGATATGAATGACTGTATGGATCCAAGATGCTGGCAAGGTCTGAGAGATCACTTCTACAGAATTTTCGGGCATCCTCCCATTTCATTGGCGAATGGATCAAGGAATAACTGCTGTTACCAAAAAGGACAAATTTTGGTGGCAGTGATGTTGGTGAAGGGAACAACTTAGGGTCTACAGGAAATAAAAAAAAAAAGAAACACAGCAGTATGTTTATATATTATTTCTCACACACACACGCATGCAAAAATGGTCAGGGGCAGATTTCTTCTCAGCTTTGAAAACTTACGCAGCTGCAAAGAGCCACCTTTACTCTTGGCATAGGACAAGCTATAAACTGCCCACTAGAAATGCATTGTACTAGGCCAGCATCAGTTGCAATTACCAGGTTCCCAGAGTTGGAAATGTCAAGCCTGCCTGAAATCTGCGGAAGAAATTTGGCCATATCAGTCAGCATTAGAGCCAGTCAAAAAATTTCGGTGGAATATTTTTCTGTCAAAACAGAAAAGTTTTGCGAAATATATTTGCAAAATGGCTGTCACAGGGGAGCCCCAGGTGAATTTCCTGACCACTGGTGATGCAAAAAACCTATCCAACCTCTACTGGTTCTGCTTCATTTTGTATAAATTACACTTCAACCCTATGAGAAGGGTACTGGCATGGGATGGACAGCAGTCCCCTGCATCCACTATGCATGCTGTAGTCACTGAGCTATTGACTATTTGGGGAAGGGAGTTGTTGGGAGGGTTGTTTTGAGATCTTAAACTATCTAAAAAAAGAATGGAATAGTGACTTTTGGCCAGCTTCAGTCAAAGGATCTTCTAAGCTTAACCTGCAAGTAACACAACTTCATCATCCCTTCCTTTTTGTTTCTCTTCCTCCTCACCCCAGTCATGTACCCAGTCAGATAGTCATGATCTAGGCCTTCTTGTTCATCCTATAAATCATTCCAGAAATAAAGTAGCCACATGATATGAAGAAAAATAATTACAACAGCTCCATGTTTGTGTTACAGTCACTTGAGATTATATTTTGTGTGTTTAGAGATTAAACTTTTTCCACCAAAGATCTGAAAGTTGACTTGATCTTTCTGGCTCATTCATCATAACCAATAAGAAACATGCATGTCAAATTTTACTTTTTCTAATGCTATGCGAGCTCACGAAGGCAGAGAATTTGCCCTCCTATAAAATGAGGGAAAAGTTGACCTTGTCATCAACAGTAACTATTAATTCTGATATCTCAAGACCTAATATAGAACCAGCTCACATACTATTTGGTAGACTGATTCTACAACGCTAACAACAGTAAAGTTGAAAAAGATTGGTTAGAAAATGAAGAGGACATCAAAAAGAGTAAGAGAAGCTATTATTCTGAGTACCTCCAAGGGGAAGGGCGTTTCAACACACAGAATTTACATTAGTTTAAATTAAATTAGATCAGGTCTACTCTATGCATACTGTTGCACTAGTTTCTGGTTTTGCAAATGGTGTGATTTTGAACCAGTTACCCAAACTGGTGGAACCTTTGAATGTGGATGTTCTTAAATCACTCTAAAACTGGCTTATTTTGTTTTTGTTTGTGTTAACCAAACAACAGGCTCAAGTCAAGTAGATAATCAGTTTTAACCCAATTTAATTATCATCATATAAGGGTCTGCATCAGTATATTTTTCTAACAATGTACTTTTCATGTGTAAGCAAGTCTTTAAAAATTGTTTATATCAAGCCTTTCGTACGCATATCTTGGAAAAGTCACTTAGTGGAAGTGAAGGGTAGAGGTGATATAATGGAAATTTACCATTTAAGCTCCAAGTAATGTCTAAAGATATCACATAAAATCTCACGTGAAAAGGCTGATGAAAAAATAACACACCTGTATTAATTTGGCATATATAGCCTCTGTTGTTGTCACAGCTTTCATCCACCCATTTCCCAGCCTCCTTTATAGGTTTATTTCTCATGACAACGCAGTCAGCCTAGGGGGAAAAGAATAGACAAAGCAGTAAAAAAGTACCAGAAGTAAAGACAGCCGCCTCCTCCTTTTACATCTGTTGAAACATGTGGTCCCAGAGATTCATTCCTTATCATTTTAAGATTCAGTCTTTCAGCTTAGGATACTGACTTCTATATATTCATACCCCTCATGTACCGCTTTTATTTTTTAACCTTGCTCTGACTTGCACAGGACTGGGCTGTGTGTGTGTACCACAGACATTTTAATATCCGCCCTTCCCCAGTTAGCTCAAAGTGGAAAAAACAAAGCCCGAAGGAAGTTCCGAGGGAGCTCTTTCATGAGTTTGATCATGACAGAAGTGACTGGCTACTTCAGTGCATCACCCCTCTGCTGCACCAACTCTTGGACACGCAACTGGCAGTGAGCACTGCTGACACTTTTCTCCATTTTCCAAATTCATAGCTGCAACTGTGTAAAATATTCACAATAAAACTTGAAAAAACCTTAGGCATGAAATGGGTCACAAATTTGATAAGCCTGACTTACACTTCATAGTTACAGTACAAACAGGGTTACAGTGGACAATGACCTGAATATGATCCAACAATATGCCCTTGTTGCGAAGAAAGCTAACAGCACACGGGGCTGCATTAGTAGAAGTGTTGCCAGCAGATCCAGGGAAGTGATTAGTCCCCTCTATTCAGCACTGGTGAGGTCACATCTGGAGTACTGTGTCCAGTTTTGGGCCCTCCACTATAGAAAGGATGTGAACAAATTGGAGAGTCCAGAAGAGAGCAACATAAATGGTTAGGGAGCTGTGGCACATGACTCCTGAGGAGAGGCTGAGGGAAGTGGGCTTATTTAGTATGGAAAAGAAAAGACTGAGTGGGGATTTAATAGCAGCCTTCAGCTACCTGAAGGGTGGTTCCAAAGAGGATGGAGCTTGACTGTTCTGTGACGGCAGATGACAGAACAAGGAACAACAGTCTCAAGTTGCAACAAGAGAAATTTAGGTTAGATATTAGGAAAAACTCTCACTAGGAGGGTAGTAAAGCACTGGAACAGATTACTCAGAGAAGCTGTGGAATTTCCATCCTTTGAGGTTTAAGACCCAGCAAGACAAATCCTTGGGTGGGTAGATCTAGTTGGGGGATGGTCCTGCTTTGAGCAGGGGGTTGGACTAGATGACTCCTGAGGTCCCTTCCAACCCTAATTTTCAATGATTCTGTGATTTCCCTGGGCCATTTCCAAAGCCACAGAACTTATTTGAGAATACATCACAAATATAATCATTTTATCACAGTCACAACCCTGACCACAGAGTATCCCTGGAGCCCCAAGTTTTCTCCTCCTATCCCACTGCTTATCCCAAGGAACAGACCAAAGTTTTCCTCAAGATGATTCCTTATCCCCATAAGCCTCAGCTCTACCAGCCTTATACTGGATTTCATAGATGTAGCAGGGGAATCTCTGCCAGATCCAGGTGGCTTCCCTTTGGATTCTGAAACAATTTTATGTCCCCCTTCCCACAGAATGACTTAGCCTGGAGTACCACTCACCCAGAGATCACTCTTTACCACAGGCAATCAGGAAGGATACAAGATATCAGAAAGATTTATTATATAGGAGAAAAGAATAATGCAAGCAAAACAGACCATAAGTGTGAAGACAGAACAAAACACAAGCATCTTACTATCTCATCTGGCTGCAACCTAGCACTCCTGAGAGTCCTGTCAGTGTTTCTAA
>NW_005842960.1:345909-351378 GCF_000455745.1 Alligator sinensis | reverse complement strand
CCTCCTGGCCCGGCCAGCACTGGCCACTGGAAACCTGGACTTCCTCAAAGCCTGGTACAGTCCAAGATCCCTTCTCTCTTCCTGATAGGTCCCTAAATACTGGCAAGCTAGTCCCAAGCCAGACCCACCTCATCCCCCTAACAGCATTGTGCTAATTGCTCAAGCATCTGAGAATCCTCTACATGTCAGGTATCCAGGTTGTAGCTATATTGGTCTAGAAGCAAAGGTAGAGGTGATATCTTTTATTAGACCAACTAGATTTTTGCAAAAAAATGAATTATTTAATTGCAAGCCTTCAGGCACGAACACCCTTCATCAGGCATAGGAGAAAAGGTTGTAAAAGTTCTCCTGGGAGTACTAGTTACAGTTAGTTAAACATGATTATTGATTAGCAATTGATGCTCACCTGGCTATCATATGAGTATAAATCCAGCTGTCCAGATGGAAAGCCATTCGCCCAGTTTGTATAGTATACTCCAGTTCCATCAGTCCAAAGGAACCTGAGTTCATGGTTTATATCATTTAAACCAATCCATGTGTCAGTTACAGAATCCTTTAAATGAAAGATGAGGAAAGCTAAAAAAAAAAAAAAAAAGATGAAACATATTGTTGAACACAGCTGCTTCTCATCAATGAAGATGCTAACATATCTATGGGTGCAAACAAACATTGCCCTTGTACTGCCATAAAAGTTGTTATGCTGTGAGCAAAAAGATGTCCTAGCCCCTTGTCACACGTCAAGTGCCCAAAAATGATGCCAGGACCAAAGGTAGTCACAGTTTGTGATCCTTTGGAGGATGTCTGTTTGCTTATTATGTGCAATGGGAGTTCCCCTGCAGGGGAATCCATAGAGGTTCCCACTGCTTGCAAACACACATCTTGAGTCATTGTGTGGCACCTGGGGCTGTTATCCAGCAGAATCAAGTCCCGGGAGCAACAGAGGCCTGACCCCAAGGGAAAATGGCCTTGGGGACATCTTTAGACACCAGTGAAGTGGGTCAGCTGTGCAAGAACATATCCCAACATAGTTAATCCCAACATAGTTAATATCTGTTTCTAGCCTGTGAGACATGTGGGGATATATGGGATAGCCAGATTCCAAAATATTCTCAGTATATTGAGCACTGTTGAATTTCTAATATGATAATGCGTCACTTTTGTGAGTAAAAATTAAAGGAATGGATATTACTCAAACTTTAAGATAAAAAGAACAGAAGAAGACCTTAATTAAATTGTGAACAATATAGTAATACCTTTCAAAATAGTTTTTCATTTTAGTGAGTAGGGAAATAAACAATTTTTTACTTTGTTCAATATTGTTGCTGTGTTTCTAACATACTAAACATGTCACTGAAACTAGTCCCAGCCATTTTTTAATAGATAGTAACCAATGATTGTTGAGAAACTAACTTTTACCAACTTCTAGAGTTTCAGCAATGGGCTTCCTCTACCTGTAGACTTAACATCTATTTGCATTTCTCTCTGTTCCTAGCTCTTAGTCCTCCAATGTTTTCTTAAATGAACACAGCCCATGTCTTATCCTTTCAAAAATAAAACCTGTAGATTCTTTGCCAAATATGAACACAATTATCCTGCCAAGAACTGCTCAGGAAGTCAGCCCCTTTCCAGTGGACTTGCACTGTCGAAGTAATAGTGATCTTGCCCTATTGTCCATTTGTCTCTTACCTGGAATGAAACCCCATGCAGAAACTACTCGGAATTTGCATAAGGTGTTCACAATAGCAATTCAAACCATAGGTTTGCCTATAAAGCAAACTACATCTTGAATAAACAAACATTCACATTCTTGTTCCTGATCTTTGAGCATTTGGAAAATCATGTACTGTGATAAAATGAATGGCATTTTTTCTGAATTTACACTAGTGTAACTGACCAGAATATAAAAATAGTTCTTTCACTGTGACTGTTAATATTGTGATCATTTGAATTTACATCAGTAAGTTTAGTGCAGTGTCACTTTTTCATCGTTCCTGTCTCATTGTCCTACATGCTCCTCTATTTCTTTATCCACTTACAACGCTATTTTCCTACTCCATTTATCCACTAAATGAAAAATCCTCTAACTGCCATTTCCCCTGCCTCGTAAGATCATGGTATTACTTTGCTCTACAGCTGAGAGCTACTGCTAAAAAAAAAAGCATATAGTGCTCTTAGCATCTACAAGACAAGCTTTAAGTAGTTACATTGTTCTCATCTAAAACTTTTACTGTGCATTTATAATTTATTTGGTATATATTACATGAGGTTTTATCTAGTTGCAAAAGACCAATGCAAAAAAATGAAAGGACAGTACCTTGCACTTCTCCATGAGGTATGGTAGCCAGATTTCCTCCTAAATCCATGCAAGCTTTCCTCGCAGCATGCCAGCTTTTACGCTCATCTTCTTTAGAGCCAAACATTCTGTAACACTAAAATGAGAATAAATCTGAATATTTGACTTCATTACTCCCTAAAAATTGGAAGCCTTTCCTTTTGAATACACATGACCACCATGTAGCCTTGTGCAAGAAAAAAGAAAGGAAAATGTTTGGCATAGTCATAGAACAATTCAAATGTATTTTTCTACAGATTTGTTTAAAAGCCCTAGTTAGAATAGGCTTTTGAAGCTGGTACATTTGAGTCAGTGAAAAACCAGTATGTGGTAAGAGTATGTGTATATAATTTGCTTGCATGCAGTCCCATAATTGCAAGTTTCCAAATACACTTTGCATGCAAAAGAGGGTGGATTAATAAAAAGAGAGAGATACATATACTGACCTCCCTTTGTGAAAATCCCATCCAGTGATGTATTAGGAATAAGAAATATTAAAAAATTGAAATCTGCTTATTTTGTATTCAATTCTTCTGCCAAAAATACAGCATACACTAAGTATGTTACTGTACCTTATTCTTATACAAAAGCCAATTTTCTTGACATCCTGCCATAGGATAAAGTGTTGTTGGAGGAACAGTCACATTAATGGAACTGTTGTGTCTTTCACATACATAAGGATTTGGATATCCACAGTTTATATCATTCCAAAATCCTGAACACAAGGAAAATAAGTAACTGATAAGAATCACTTACGAAAACTTATTATATAGCCTATTTATTGAATGAAAAAAATTCACTGTTACATTAATTAGACTACTGTTACCTGAAATATATTTGTATTAAAAGTATAAAGGCCCTTTGCACACATTATATTTGTCATGCTACCTACACTTTTTTAGCACAACAAAAAAGTAAGCATTCACACATCCATGCTTTTCATCACACTAAAAAAATGCCTAGTCCATCACAAAAATGGAGGATCTGCAACAAAAGGTTGTTGTTTCAAACATCTCCATGAGAAATTTAGTGTGTGTGCAACCCCTTCAGGTCTCTCTGACCCTCAAGTATTCCTTAGTGCATTTCCAGAATAAAAAATGAATGTCTGTTCACTTGTTTATCAATCCAATCTACACAGTTTAGACTAACCTGAAACGATTGAATCAATTCAGACTTGGGCTTTTTGACTGTCTGAACTTAATCAGAGAGCTCTGCAGGTAGTGGCTTTACTGTCAACCTTGTCAGCTGTTGTTGCTGGTCAACAGAGGCTGAAGGGGCTGCCACCCAATTAGGCCTTGCCATGGACGGTGGCTTGCACCAGCAACAGCACAAGTTTGTCAATGAGACTAGGGTGGCCACCCATCTCTAACTGGGTGGGACAGTCCCAAAAATTTAAAGTCATCTCAGTCCCAGGCTAAATGATTCCAGAAAGCCATTTTTGTCCCAGTTTCCCCTGGACACAGTTAAATATCATCCTGGTATCATGTGTAGGGATCTGGGTTTTCCATTTGCTGTGGAAAAATGTGGGAAATGGTGAGTTTCCCCTTGCAGACTGGCATAGTTCCAGCCTGCAAGGGGCTGCTTGGGACTCAGGGCATTGGGACACAGGAAGCATCAACAATGCATGTGGTCAACAATACAGCTGTGGAGGGCATCTCCCCTAGCTGACTACAGGTAAGCCTATGGGGGGGAAGGAGGAGGGATGGGGGACAGGGGAGGCAGGCTGAGGCCCGCATGGTGAGGGAGTGAGGCAGGGTTGGTATCTGGTGCTGGGATCATTGCCAGCTAGGGCAGTGCATGAGGCCCAGGACCAGGGTGGGAATGTGCGATCAGGGGGCCTGGCTGGGGGAGCAGGACAGAGCCACAGGATGGCTGCTCACCACCTTGGAGGCTGGCTCCCCACTGCTGCATGCATTCCCAGGGAGAGGGGAATGGGGGGACACATGCCTCCCAAGATTTGTGCATGGGCCTCCCAAAATTTGTGCATGGGGCAAGAGTGGATGCAGACTGCCTGCTGCAGGCTCAAGGCACCCTGCCCTGCTGCCCTGCCTCCAGGTGGAACCCAGCACAGGAGGGCAGAGTGGGATGTGAAGGCTTGGTGCCACTGCTGCCAGGAGCCCTGTACCAGTTGCGCCACCATGGCAAGGGAACCCCTAACTGCCTAGCAGCACCAGGGGGGGTGGTGGTGTGGAGTTATGCCCCCTGCTGCTGCTAAGTGAGTAGCAGGCTCCTCACCACGGCAGTGTAGCCAGTGTGGGTCTTCTGGCAGGAAGAGCACTGAGCCTCTCTGCCCTCCCATGCCAGGTCCTGCCTGCTGGCCTGTGGAGACCCCCAAGGGAAGGGCAGCAGGACAGGGAGCTCTGAGCCCTGCAGAAGGCAGTCCACATCCTTCCCCGCCACTCCAAAGGCTGCACTCAGCCCCATCCAGCCATGCCATCTGCAGGAGGACAGGGGGAGGAGTGGGTATGTGTCCTGTTTTTCCATTTTCAAAAGTTGGTCACCCTAAGTGAGCCCATCTTGCTTGTCAACAGACTGCCCTGAGAGCAGGGAACTGAGGAGCAACCCCTTATAATCCGTTAGTTTGAGAGCATAGCTTTGTGGTAACTTAGATGTGTTCCAGCAGGGGGCTGGGCACATTTGCATATCCCTAAAACTATCTATTTTTGTAGTGCTATTAACTTTCTAAAGTTACAAAAATAATGTGCATCAAAGGCCTAAGTCTCCATTGATAGGCCCAATTTGGTGGCCAAACCTCTGAATCTAAATCAAATCAGAGGACCCTTTAATCTCTCTGAATCAAATCAGAACCCTCCAAATTGATTCAGAGAGATTTGGAAAGATTCGGACATAGACACAGTTTTAAATGTTTTTTCTACATACCACTAGGTAGCAAGCGGCTCATGAGTGCTGTGATGCTGGAGCGCTTGAAGCGTCCCACAAAAACACGGGGGTCTCCCCAGTGTGCTCAGTAGAAGACCCGGAAGTGGACCAGAAGCACTTCCGGTGCACTTCTGCATCTGCCGGGGAGCGTGCAGGGCCCCCCCCCACCGACACCTCCCCGGCTCAGTGATCTTAGGTTGGGGGGGGGGGGGGCCCCAGGGGCCCCTGTGGCCGACACCGGAGCCAGTTCTTTTGGG
>NW_005842960.1:334853-340942 GCF_000455745.1 Alligator sinensis | reverse complement strand
TCCAGTAGCCACCGAGGGGGGGGAAGTCCCACGAGAGTCAATGACCCCTGGATTGGGCAAACCTGAAAACTGGGGAGTCACCAAAGTCTGCCAGGGACAGATAAAAGGCAGTGAAAAGTGACCCTCAGGGGCGCCCTCTTGATCTCCAACTCGACCAGACCTGTCCAGCCAGAAGGACCAGCCGGCGACCCCCTTCTGGAAGATAACACCACGCTGAAAGAAGCCTCAACGACAGACTCCAGCACTTGTAGGATAGGTATACCTGACTCTGTAGCCTGCTACTGTGCGTGTGCGTGTGTGCGTGTGCGTGGGGACCAGCCCCAAGGTTTATGATTACAGTGTTTCAATCCGCCTAATAAACTAGAATTTTAAGGATCCCGAGTTGGACATTTGTAGCCAACAGTGCTACCTCAAGGTATGTAGAAAAAACTTTTAAAGCTGTCTGTCCGAAACGCTGATTCTCTGAATCAGCATCGAATCTTCAGATTCGGATTTGGCCGAATCGAATTGGGGATAGTGATCTGAATCAACAAATTGAATCACTGTCCCTGATTCAGGCCAAATCTGAATCCAAATCAAATAGGACCTGCTTCACACACCCCTAATAACCATATATGAAAGCAGTCACTGCTCCAAAATCTAATTTTACTTCCATCTTCAGTAATAGTTCTCTGAAGAAAAAAGCAGCAAAAAACGTACTGCAGAAAAAGTAATGTCCTCTGCAAAAGAATTAGCAATAAACAAATTACTTACCTAAGTTTTTATACATAACTACGCAGTTTTCATCATTGTTTGCAAAGTTGGGCTCATGTGGTGCCCAAGCTAAAAAAGTCACTGGGGTTCCATCCATCCAGCTTAACACAACCAAAAAAGAAAAATTATTATGCACAAATTCAATTATTTTCATATTACAAAATTTATTTTTAAAACTTTTTAAGCTGTGTTGTCACAGCCTAATCTATACCATTTACCTTGTATAAATTCCAAGAAAATTAAAATGTTACCTAGCTAAAGGCTTAAATGAGTAAATATCTTGTAGTTATAACTTGTTTTCCCTTGATTACCCCCTTTCATTCTGAATATAAGTTCAGAAAAACATCTAAAAAGGAATGTGTCGATGTACATACACCAATAGTTTAACAACTTAAGGCAAGATTTATCAAATCATTCTAAAAGTTTTGCCCAAATTTAGCCATAATTATGGTTTGACTGACTAATCCTGAACAACGCAAAGCAGACAGTATACAGTTGAAGGTGCCTCACTCACTTCTATATTGTTTTTTATTTTCTTTCTCCATTTTTTTAATAATTTATTTAAAATTAGAAAATGAAAAATATGGACAGCAAGAGTATGTGAATATATACACTAATATTAAGTTTAAAAAAGTAATCAACAACAATTACAATATCACAGAATCCAAGCTGTGAACTATTTTCTAACTTAAATATGCAAAAAAAAGTAAGCATTATTTAAATTACAGGGTGGTTACAGCTTGTAAGAAAAGTATTTTCCATGGTGACCCCTGCAAACATGAAAGGTACTTCATATTATTATGCCTATAATTTCAAACTTTTTTGAAGAGTCACATGGCCTTACCTGACAAGGACTACAACTATCATCTTCACAAAGGTACAGATCCTGGGTTATAGCAAAGTTTTCCCCTAATTTGCAAAACATTAGGGCATTTTCACATGTTCTAATTCTGGAGCCGCTATGGCCCAAGACATGAGGGAAGAGAATAAAAAAGCCAATGTGGAAACCAGGGGTCAGAATGGCACATGAGAACCCAAGCACATCTCATTTTCCCAAGTCCATATAAGTTTAGTCCAGATGCAGAAAGAAGGGACATTCCTCCATTCCCCATTCAAAGGAAAGAATTGTGCAGGGCCTGGTAAGCAACCAAAAGGTAGTTTCCATACCGGTTAAAGTGGTGTTAATTTGCTTGGCAACAGGGCAAAGGCTGAACCATAAAGAGGTTGTAAGTGTGGTTATACCATTTGAATTTAAAGAATCAAATGCTAAAACTTAGTTAACCAAATACTAATTAGAATAGATAGTATCATACTGAGCCACTGTGGTCAGTAAGTGAAGCCCAAGTCATTTGGGCTAAGGACAGACATTACACAAACTGGTTTAAGTGATCAGAAACTGATTTAAACCTGTAACACAACATAAATTCAGTGCATATAAACCAGTTTCAAAATGGCTGAAACCAGTCTGAGATAAACCTGGTTGAATGTAGTGAGCTCAAATCGATTTATGTAATGTTTGTCCCTGACCCCTTTCTGGTATAAGTTAAACCAGAGTTCCCCAGCATCCTGGCATGCTCTCTGGGCTGGGCTCTCTGCTCCAGCAGAGCAGGGCTGGCCCACCTCTGCTTCCCAGCCAGAGGAGAGATAGGTAGCAGCAGACAGGGGTGGAGGTCTGGCCAGACACTGGCCCTGGAAGGGAGCAGGGAAGAAATTTATTCCTCCCTTCCCTCCCCTATCCCACCAGCACCAACCTGCATTTCTCTGTTGGCTGCTCCAGCAGCAGGGGACATGGCCAGCCCTGGTAGCAGCCTGGATTGAACTGGTCAGGGCGGGGGTTAATTTCCCCCTCCCTGTCCCACTGGCAGAGACCTAAGCCAGGTCCACCAGGTCCCCCCAACTGCTGCAGCTTGGGGCCCAGATGCAGCCAGAAGCCGGATGGCATAGTCCCCTGAGGCAGACGGGGCAGGCCCCCTCCTGCCCCGCTCCCTCCAGCATCCCCTCCTTCTGGCATCTAGCAGAGAGGGATTTTTCTATCACTTGCCCTAAGCACAGAGCAAGTGGTGGTTGCAGTTGCGATGGGAGGGGAAATAACTTCCCTCCCTGCCCACTCTGCCTCAGGGGCCATGCCAGCCTGCATCTGGCCACTCCCAGCCCCACCACTGAGGCAGCAAGGGGGCAGCGCCCAGTGAACCCTGGCTCGGGTCCATTCTGGTGGAACAGGGAGGGAGGAATTAAACCCCTCCCTGGCCAGGTCAGTCCAGGCTACTGCCTGGCTGGCCACCAGTTTCCCTGCAGCCGAGGGCATGCTCTAGCATCCCCCAGTGCCTGGCCTGAGCAACTGCAGGCAGGTGCCTGGCATTTCCTCAGGCCAGAGGGAATGACTGTGTACTTGCAAATCAGTTCAACCTAGGCAGGTTAGACTAACTTGCAAAGATTGAATCAATTCAGGCTCTGGCTTTTTGAACGTCTGTCCCTAGCTTTAAAGACTGCTATATATTGACATCCTAAATGCTAGAACAGTCTCTCTCTGCTGTGGAAAAAAATAAAAATTGAGGTTGTTGCTGGTTTGCAACTGTTTTTGTTTTGTTTTGTTTTATTTATTTGAAAGAGTATTTAAAATGAAGGAAAGGAGAAAGAAGTGATGTTTACCTCTGAAGAGCTTTAAATATACTAACACAAATGTTTGAGTTGAGGTATTTGAAGCAATCATTAAAAAATGATTTTACATGTGAATGAAGAAATGAGAGAAAGTGACATTAAATAATTTTGTGAAAATCCAATCTGGATTTTATCTTCTCTATTTCTTTTGATTACTTCTTGGTAAAAGTTATTTAGAAAAAAAATAAACTGCTTCTGAGTTAATGGGATAAAGTTCTAAAATGCAAGTGGACCAGACCAGTTCAAATGTAGCCAAATTAAACTGTTATTCATACCTATGTATAATATTTTAAATGGAGGAATCTCAAATCAACATGTTCTTTACAGTGCATGACAACACCTCAAATCTAATGCTGAAGAACAGCTTTTCCAACTGATAAAAACAGATGGATTTCAAAAATATATATTTTTAAAACAAGATGAAAGTTTTGGCACTGCTAAAGAATAAATGGATTTACAGGGTTTTAAGTGTTTGATTCAGATCCCAATAGAAAAAATATAAAACACCATAATTTCTTTCAATGGGAGTTTGTCCTCTATCAACATGGAATTTGTCTCATTGCCAATGGATACATTGTTTTAAGATGAATTCCTTAATTTGTTTTACTTTGTAAAATAGAGGTAGTCACTGGTTTTCAGTATAAAACTCAGGGTACTCAACTGAGTACAATACTCTGCTGCAAGAATAAACCACTGTAAGTGATCAGTGGCCTACCAATGCCAATAAACAAATGCTGGAATTTCCCTAAAAATATGTTTACAAATACCCTCTGCCAACATCCAGTACCAAACACATTCTACCACCTCCAAAAACATAAATGCTAGGAATTATATCTTTATCCACCTCATGCCAGAAGTAAAACACACACATTGACTGTGGTGAGACTGACATTTCACCCAAAATTGTTCTTGCTTTGCTTAATACAAGTCTTGTTCATTGCTGCACATATTACTAGCTTTTAGGGGTGTGCAAAACAGGCCATATTCGATTCAGCTTCGGATTTGGCCCAAATCAAGGACAGTGATTCAATTTGTTTGATTTCCATCTGCCCCAGCATCGCAGCATTCATGAGCTGCCTGCTACCTGGAGATATGTAGAAAAAACATTTAAAGCTGTGTCTATGTCCGAATCACTGAATCTTTCCAAATGTCTCTGAATTGATTTGGAGGGTTCCAATTTGATTTGGAGAGATTAAAAGGTCTCCTGATTCAATTCAGACTTGGAGATTCAGCCACCAAATCAGGCTGAATCGCCACCAAATCGAATTGGGTACTGAAGCTTTGCACAGCCCTACTAACTTTGATATGGGTAGTTTACTTACCTAGCTCGTTGATCAACACTCAGTTGTAATCCAATGAAATATGCATCCTCTTTGCCATTTTTCAAGATCTAAAACACAGATTAAAATTAGCACTCACTCTCCTTAAAATATGAATGTTCTTGATAAGTGTAACACACTGGTGACTACAGTATACATTTCCCCTCTACAGCAATCTGCAGAGTATATACAGACCACAACATGCAGCCTTAACTCAAGGTACAGAAACCCAAATTTTTTGATTAATTCAATCCTGCATAGATTTGTTAGGATAGTTGTCAGCAACTTAATGCAGTTAAGTTAAACTTAATGCAGTTTCCTTTCCAAGTGGTTACAGCAACATAAGCATTTAGGCTTGTCACAGGGAGAGGCAAACCGGGGAGACTTCCGAGCCCACGAGGGGAACCCCAGGGCCAGGAGCCGGGGGCGAAACAGGGAAGGAGGTGTCACAACCCAGTGATTTTTTGTGCCTCGGCACTATGGAATTTCCTGGCCACATGAGAGCTCCTTTGCACGGCAGAGTGTTCTGCTGCAATTAAGAGCCTGCGTGCAGGAGAGTTCCCACCAATTTGCAGTTTCCTTTGCAGGATGCATTTCTTCTTTGCAGCACAGAAATGCACGGTGCAAAGAGTTCCCGCTATTCAGATGCAAATTTGTGCCCCGCTATTGGCCAGTGCTAAATTATTCACACGTGGCGGCTAGTAATTGGCTCGCTGGCCGTTTAAAATTCCGCGCGACTTCCGCCCAAGTCGAAGAGCTTTGAGCACGCTGCAGAGTGCCTCTGAAGTTATCTGACTTGCGGCTGCCGATCGATAGACTGATCACCTATCGATCTTTCTTCCCGTCACCGAGCGCAACCCCAACGTACCCCGTTCCCCGCCGGCTTCGAATTGCGGACGGAATAACTGGCTTGGGCCCCGCCAGCTGGAGCAACTCGTGTGGTTGTTCCGACGACCGGACCACCTGCGTCGTGATTGCAAGCGGCGTGAGTAAAGTTTTTTGCAACCAATAAGTTGTGTCTGCCTCTCCATTCACCAGCCCGCCCTGACGTACGAGCGTAACTCGAGTCGGCCCTGGCCGTCCGAGACAGATGTTAGAAGAATATCTAGTAGAAGAGGAGGGAAGAGAAAAGACCCTAGTTTTGCAGGATGCTATAAAAGATCCAGCTGCAGGTACGTGTGGAGGACAAGACATCATACCATGTGGAGTGGGAAGGTGAAGACAGAAGCTGATCTGACCATGACCAACCCATCTAAAACAGAAGAAATGTCCCAGCAGTTCACGATAGATGAGAAAATGCTGCACCTTCCATTAAACTGACCGTCGAAAGAGGCGTCTCCCTCCACTGGCGGCAGCGGG
>NW_005842960.1:303863-329901 GCF_000455745.1 Alligator sinensis | reverse complement strand
GTGTCACAACCCAGTGATTTTTTGTGCCTCGGCACTATGGAATTTCCTGGCCACATGAGAGCTCCTTTGCACGGCAGAGTGTTCTGCTGCAATTAAGAGCCTGCGTGCAGGAGAGTTCCCGCCAATTTGCAGTTTCCTATGCAGGATGCATTTCTTCTTTGCAGCACAGAAATGCACGGTGCAAAGAGTTCCCGCTATTCGGATGCAAATTTGTGCCCCGCTATTGGCCAGTGCTAAATTATTTCCACGTGGCGGCTAGTAATTGGCTCGCTGGCCGTTTAAAATTCCGCGCGACTTCCGCCCAAGTCGAAGAACTTTGAGCATGCTGCAGAGTGCCTCTGAAGTGATCTGACTTGCAGCTGCCGATCGATAGACTGATCACCTATCGATCTTTCTTTCCGTCACTGAGCGCAACCCCAGACGTACCCCTTTCCCCGCCGGCTTCGAATTGGGGACGGATTAACTGGCTTGGGCCCCGCCAGCTGGAGCAACTCGTGTGGTTGTTACGATGACCGGACCACCTGCGTCGTGATTGCAAGCGTCATGAGTAAAGTTTTTTGCAACCAATAAGTTGTGTCTGCCTCTCCATTCACCAGCCCACCCTGACGTACGAGCATAACTCGAGTCGGCCCTGGCCGTCCAAGACAGGAGGAAGTAAAGAAAGGAAAATTGCTCACTGCAGGACGGGAGGAGGAACAAGGACGGCGGGGAGAGCCCGCGCAAGGCATTGATCGTGCCTTAAGTCACCTGCAGCCGGCGGATGACATCACTCCCAATTGCCAGCCGGCGGAAATAAAGGGGCCAGCGGTGAGAAGGAGCAGGGGCGTGTGGGCACCAGGAGAGGGCCTGACCGGTGGTGTCAGCCGGAGGCACGGGATGCCGGAAGAGACTGCACGCACCGGCTGCGGAGGAACAGAGGAGCCTAGCAACAAGTCAGCGCCCGGAGCCAGAATAACAGCTGCAGGCACGCCAGGACACGAGCCGGTAGGAGTTCCCAGGGCACAGGGAGGTCAACGGACTGGGGAAGACACAGAGGGAAGGCAGCTACGCTGGCAAGACCCAGAGAGAGGGCTGCTGCTCTGGCAAGACCCAGAGAGAGGGTTGCTGAGTGGCGAAGACCCAGAGAGAGGGCAGCTGCAAGGCAAGGACCCAGAGAGAGGGCGGCTGTGCTGTGGAAATCCAGAAAAAGGGTCATGACAGCAGCAAACAGTAGAGGGAGTAGTGTTAAACCTGGTTAGGTGGAGCGGGGCCACAGAGTAGGGCCACGTGGAGGAGGCTCCGTTAACAAGCAGAGGTGTTGAGGGGCTATCTGTGCTCCATATGGAAGCCTAATAGGGGTGGGACGGTGCCTCTCTCAGGGCTAGTGAAGTTTGTTCTTTGAGTTGTGTAGGGTGTTTTATGTTCCCCCGTATTAGAAGGGGATGAGGTGGTGTGAGTCTGGAAGACTGAGGGAGTGAGAGGTGAACTCATCGAGTATTTAGGGGAGCGTGCGGTCAGTTGCAGAAGACATCAGTGATCAGCCAACTGACGAGGGTGACCGCACTGCACGAAGCCCCACCCACTAGAAGATTCAAAGTCATGGCAGGAGAGAAGGGGCAGCCTGCGGCGTGTGTGAAGATCTCCCATAAGGCCACCTGCAACGGCAAGGTGAGTACCAGCAAGCCTTCAGATTAAGGAGGCTCGAGGTAAGATATACGAGGCCCGGCGGGTGCAAGGCTAAAGATAAAAATTATACAAACTGGTATAAGTGATAGGAAACTGGTTCAAATCTGTAACACAACAGAAGCTCAATGAACATAAACCACTTTCAAAATGGCCAAAACCAGTCTAAGACAAACCTGGATGGACATAGTATCAGACTTAACTGCTTTAGGTTAAATCAATTTATTGAACTTCTGTGCCAGATCCCTTCCAGATTCAAGTTAACTCTCAGTCCCTCAGGATCCTAAGATGTTATGCCTCTCCTTCACAACCTCCCCCTTCACAGGCCCAAGCTGTCTGATCCATCAGAGAAGGAAGGTATGCTCTAGTGCCCCTCAGCTTCTGACCTGGGCCACTGCAGGCATGTGGCTGCATTTCTGAAAACAAAAGTGAATATCTGTTCACTTGCTTATCAGTTCAGTCTATACAATTTAAAGTAACCTGCAGGCTAAGTACAGCCAGTCAAAAAGCGTGAGGCTGAATCAATTCAGTCTTTGCAGGTTAGTCTAAATTGCACAGATTAAATTGAAGTAGAAATGAATAGACATTTACCTTTGATACAGGAAATGCAGCTATATGCCTGCAGTGGCTTAGGCCAGAGACTTGGGGGCACTAGAGCACAACTCTCTGACTATGTGTTCACTTTCTCTTCCTGCTGCACCCAAGGTCTCTGGGATTTGCAGTCCAGAATTACAGCAACAGGACTCTGCAGGGTTGCTCATCACTTCCTCTTCCTGCTTCCAGGTGCCTCTGGGATTTATAGTCCACGGTTGCAGCTGGGCTTGTTCCCCTCCCCCCATCCCCCCCAGTCAACCAGCCCTCACTGCTCCAGCTAAGGAGCACACGAGTGGGGACAGCCCTGCTTTCTGGAGCAGATAGCACAACCTAGCCCAGGGTAGAATGCATGCTGAGACACTGATTTAACTTGAACCAGGAAGTGGTCTGGGACAGAAAGTTGCACAAACTGATATGACCCAAATCAGATAAGTCTGACAGTACATTTAATCAGGGTTATCTTAAACCAGTTTCAGCCATTTTGAAACTGGTTTATGTGCACTGAAATCTATTCTGCTTCAGGTTTAAACTAGTTTCTCATCACTTAAACTGGTTTATGTGCAACTTCGGTCCCTAGCTGAAAAGATTGAATAGATTCAGCCTCAGGCTTTGTGACTGTCTGTGCTTAGCCTTAATGGAGTTTTCTTTCCAAATGGTTAGAATCAAAACCTCTTTTACAATCTATAGCAGGTATCACCTGAACTTCCTAGTGATGGACATACTTGGCTTTCTTAGAATGCTAGGGCTGCCAGGCTCTGGAGCGGGCTCCCAAGGGAGGTGGTGCTCTCCCCTACCTTGGGGGTTGGATAGATATCTGGCTGGGGTATTATGATCCCATCTCTTATTCCTGCCCAGGGCAGTGGGTCAGACTTGATGATCTGTTCAGGTCCCTTCTGACCCTAGAAACTATGACACTATGAAATGTGGACTGCATCCAAAATAAACTCTTCATCAGTCTTCACTACCAAATTTCATCCAATTCAATAAAGCTTAAGCACTTTTTTATTTTTAATTTTTTTGAACTAACTCATAGGCTTCAAGACAGTTTAGATATGCAACTCCCTGCAGCACCGCCTTCCCACCAACCCCAGCACTTAGCACAAAATAAGCATACAAGTTTGCCTCTGTAATTTAATCCATGCCCCAAATTCTCTCCTGTTTCTCAGGATTGTGCTAGGTTTGTGATATAAGAATGTGCAATATGAGACAGCAGTAAAGTAACTGGGTGGAACAAGGGAAGGCACAATTTAGCCTTCCCTTGGTGCCAACTTAGTGGGGGTGACAACTTAGCAGGGGTGCCGATATGGCTCCCTTCCCTACAGAAGTCTTTTCCAAGGCAGAGGTAGCACTGCACAGTCCATCGAGGAGCTGGGTAGGAGCAGCCCCATGGCCTGCAGTGTATCTGTGAGGGTAGGGTGAGCAAGGTGAGTGGAATGTCCCTAGTTCTATCCAACCCAACCCCCACCCTGAAAGGCTTGCTGTGAGAAAGACACAGGACTGCACCCAAATGGGTATCTTAGGACCATGTTATATATTAATTTTAGGTGGCTCCTGGAGCTCTTAGCCCCTAGATTGTCCACACATTAACACCTGGAAACTACTTTTAAGCACTCTTTAGGCAGCTTAAAGTTATACTACACCAGCCTAGGTTTATCCATGTTACCCAGCTCACATTACACTAATGTGTAGCCACTCTAGGCAATGCATTAGTGTAAACACCACACCCAGCCCTCCTCCCCTGCTGGCCTGGATCAGGCCTACTGCCCCACCCATCCACCTCAGCACCACAGATCCCTGCTTATTGCCCCCACCCTGCCCCCTATTTACTTGAGGCTGGCCTGCACTCTGTCCCAGGGGAGCAGGCAGGGAAGGGTTAACCTGCCTGCCCAGTCCCCACCACTTCTGCCCTCTGGGTCTGGCTCTGCCCAGAGAAGAGAAGCAGCCCAGCAACAGTGGGGGTTGAGCAGCCAGGGGACCAGGGGAACCCTATAGGCATGGCAGAACCAAGGGAGCCCCAGGAGCCTGGGGAGAAGCCCAGAATGGGAAGGGGTGGGATTCTTCGTTTTCAGTCCCTCCTGGCTCCTGTTGGCCTAAACTTATGACTGCTCCAAACTCAAGCTAGCACTAACACTGATCAACACTTGAGCAGCTCACAATGTAATGTGTGACAAGGCCCTTAGTCTTACATACAGCCTGACCTTATTTTCTTTCTTGGATAAGGCAATATTCTAAGTATTGCAGCTCCTGTTTGAAGTCTGCTATAGGTCAATTAAAATTAAATTCAGATACAGTGGCAACTAGGGCTGTGTGAAGCTTCAGTCCCCAATTTGATTCAGTGGAGATTTGGCTTGATTCAGTGGACAAATCTCCAAATCTGAATAGAATCAGAGGACCATTTAATTTCTCCAAATCAAATTGGAACCCTCCAAATTGATTCGGAGAGATTTGGAAAGATTCGGACATAGACACAGCTTTAACTGTTTTTTTCTACATACCTCTAGGTACAGGCAGCTCCTGAATGCTGTGATGCTGGGGCACATACTTCCAGTCTACTTCCAGGTTTGCTGCTGAGCACATGGAGGGCCACCCGCCCCCCCGCACACACACACACTCCTGTGGGACACTCCATGCACCCCAGCAACCACACTGGTACCTCAAGGAATGTAGAAAAAACTTTTAAAGCTGTGACTGTCTGAATCACTGATTCTCTGAATCAGCATCGAATCTTCAGATTCAGATTCAGCCAAATCGAATCAGGAACAGTGATCCAAATCAACTAATCGAATCACTGTCCCTGATTCAGGCTGAATCGAAATCGAATAGGGCCCACTTCAAACACCCCTAGTGGCAACTGCTGGTAAAGTATAGCATGACTGATGTGGAATAACTGTCCTTTTGAAGCTTTGGAAGCAGACTATTTGTTTAATGCTTACAATCCTTGTTATTGTACAACACACACAAAAGCAAAAGACTATCCTGCTCAATTAGAACATAAGGGGCAAATTTATCCACTGCTTATTTCCAGTTCAATACCTTTTTAACTTCCCTAATTTCACTGGTGCAAAACTAACAGTGAATTAGCTCATCAGACAACAGTTTCTATGTTCATGTTCTCTGGCCTGGTTGATTAAGTATCGAAACAATAAATAGTTTTCTTACATATCGCCACAGAAACTTCCTTTCAGTTTCATCATCAATGACAGCAAGATCACCAAAATTCTTCTTGCAGAATTCCCGACCTTTTTCCATAGGAACACTGTCCGTGCTGAAATAGTACTGCTTGTCTTTATTTATAATCCATCCATCACTAGTAACCTTATATTCTTCAAAATAAATAATACGGTTATATGTATTGTACCTTCTGTACAAGCTTTTCTCAGTAAAATAATAAAAATACATTTAAAAAAAAAAAAAAAAAACTTACTGGGAGCAGGAGATTCTGTTGGTTCAGGTTTTACTGTTGCTCCTGTAAAATAAAAATACATAATATATTTCATAGGAATGTTCCATGTCTGATGTTTAATTTATAGTCAGTGATGGATTAAATGTAATAGAGTAGAATTTGTTAACTGGTATGTTCTAATTTCTGAAATAATCTGCAGGAAATTAAGTAAAATAAAATAAAGAAATATCACTATAAACTTAACTACTGCTTAAGAAAACTTTTTTAGGCACTGTTAATAATTGATCGATAATTAATTAATAAAAATCCTTTTAGTCCTTAAATGCAATATATTTATGGTAAGTTCCCTTTAAATGTGTTGGAACTGAATTCTTACTGTTTCAATATGCATGGGGCACAACTTCTGTATGCCCCACACTGCTAAATTTACTAGGCCACTTTACCTTGATTTTGTTAATGCAAAAAGACAATACAATCTGAAAAATCAAAAATTAGTAAAATAATAAAATACTGGTAAAATAATAGTAAAATAGTCACCCACATAAACTTATTTTCTCCCCGCCATGTTGCCTGAATTGTGAGACAGTCTTTAATTAGACAAGCACATGCTGCTGCAGCAATGATCAGAATTATGTCTTGAATAGGCTGTTGTCTGCCAGACATCTTGTCATTTATTGCAGAAGCTGGGAGTGTGGCATGGGATTGCAGGGAGAGGATGGTTTTATAGCTAAGCCAGCTGAATGCTTTTTTAAATAGCATCTTCTTTCACAAAGCATCTATGTGATGCCAGGCAAATCACTTTAACCAAACATTTCACAAGTAATCACTAGCTGTGTGATTCTTGTTTTCTGGGTACTCCACTTGAGGTGCCAGAGTTTCATCTGAGGAAGTGCTGAGTACATACTGCATCAACAGAAAATGTGCTTGTAGCACATTCAGGGCTAAATAGCTCACTCATGGTCCTTCAGTGTCCTTTTTCTGGCTCACAGACCCTGTTTATTATCAATACTCCCCAGGGGCAAGCTGCCTCCAGGCACGAGTCAATCCACATAGGCACGTGTCACTGTACAAGCACACAACACAGTGGTGTTTTCCCAGACCAAAGGGAATGCCTGGGTTAGGGTCTGCTGCTACCAGCCCACACTCCTTCCTTTTCTCACTTCTCTCAAGGCATGCACACAGTCTCTGATGCACACTCAGTCTCTGGCCGCCTCCCAGGAGAAGGCAGTCCAAGCAGGATCCTTGGGCTCTGCTGTACTGACCAGCCAGCTCTTGCCCTCCTGGCCATCTGCCTGTCTCGGCTCTCGGCCTTCCACTCCCTGCTGTCTGCCTGTCTTGGCCATCAGCTCTCAACTGTCTGCCTGCCTGCCTCTGGCTCCTCTCCCTAAGAGCCTAACACACTGCCTCTGCCAGTCTCTCACTCCCTGCCATCATCCCTTTTAACTTTCTGTGGGCTAGCTCATTATCTGGATCAGCTGTCCCAGTCCTCCTGGGCAATCTGTAACCAGGTTTTACTGCCTGCACCTGGATTGTTGCCCTTGCAAGCCTGAAGACTGCCTCCAGGCTCCTTGAGCTGGCAGACTGCTACACAGCTACAGTGCTTTATACACATAAAGGCTTAAGGTAAGTGGGGAATTGGGTGCCCTGGAAGAAGCACAAGCAGGTGAGGGCAACAGGGAAAGCCTTCTCATGCTTCCTGAGAAAGACATGCAATTGGCTTGTTATCTCAAGTGTCTGTACATGAATGTACAGCGCCTAGGAAACAAGCAGGAAGAATTGGAAATCCTCACAGAGTTAAAGAACTGTGATTTGATTGGAATAACAGAGACTTGGTAGGATAGCTTTCATGACTAGAGCACTGTCATGGATTGGTATAAACTGTTCAGAAAGGACAAGCAGGGGGGAGGAGGAGGAAGAGAAGGAGGAGGAAAAAGAGTTTCACTTTGAGTCAATCATACAGCTCTTTTTCATAGAGATCCAGCATGAAACTGGAGATAGGCTTGTTGAAAGTCTCTGGGTTAGGGCCAGAGGAGAGAGCAACAAGGGTGATGTTGTGGTGGGGCTCTGCTATAGACCACCAGACCAGGAGGATGAGGTGAATGAAGCTTTCTTCAAATGGACAGAGGAACTTTCCAGATTACAGTTCTCATGTGGGACTTCAATCACCCTGACATCTGCTGGGAGGGCAATACAGCAGTGGACAGGCAATGCAGGAAGCTTTTGGAGAGTGTTGGAGATAACTTCCTAGTGCAAGTGCTGGAGCAGGCAACTATGGGCCATGCTCTTTTTGACCTGTTCCTCAGAAACAGGGAAGGATTGATAGGGAATGTAGTAGTGGATGGCAACTTGAGCAGCAGTGACCATAAAATGATTGAATTTAGGGTCTTGAGAAAAGGAAGGAAGGAGAACACAGCAGAGTATGTATCCTGGACTTCAGAAAAGCAGGCTTTGACTCACTCAGGGAACTGATGGGTAGGATCCCCTGGCAGGCCAGCCTGAGGGGAAAAGGAGTCCAGGACAGCTAGTCTTATTTTAAGGAAACCTTACTGAGAGCACAGGAATGAACCATCTCAATGCGCAGGAAGACTAGTGAATATGGCAGAAGACTAGCTTGGATTAGCAGAGAGCTCTTCACTGAGATAAAACACAAAGGAGGCTTATAAGAAGTGGAAACTTGGACAGAAAACTAGGGAGGAGTATAAGAGTATTCAGGCATGCAGGAATGAAATCAGGAAGGCCAAAGTACAATTGGAGTTTCAGCCAGCAAGGGATACAAAGGGTAACAAGAAACATTTCTAGAAGTGTCACCAACAAGAGGAAGATCACGGAAAAAGTGGGCCCTTTACTGAACGGAGGAGGCATCCTAGTGACCAATTACGCAGAAAAGGCTGAAGTACACAATGCCTTTTTCACTTCAGTCTTCACAGGCAAGGCCAGCTCCTAGATTACTCCATCTGGCAGCATAGTTTGGGGAAAAGGTGAGCAGTCAACTGTGGTGAAAGAAAAGGTTAGGGACTATTTAGAAAAGCAGTACATATACAAGTCCATGGAGCCAGATGTAATGAACCCAAGGATGCCAAGGGAGTTGGCCAATGTGATTGCAGAGCCGCTGGCCATTATCTTTGAAAACTCATGACAATTCGGAGAGGTCCCAGATGATTGGAAAAGAGCAAATATAATGTTCATCTTTAATAAAGGAAACAAAGAGGATCCAGGGAACTACAGCCTCAACTCAGTCCCTGGAAAAATCATGGAGCAGATCCTCAAGGAATCCATTTCTAAGCACTTGGAGGAGAAGGTGATTTGGAACAATCAGCATGGATTGACCAATGGCAAGTCATGCCTGAACAACCTGATTGCCTTTTATGATGAAATGACTGTTTCTGTGGATGCCAGGAGAAGTGGACATGATATATCATGACTTTAGCAAGGTTGCTGGTCTAAGGACATAGGCAGAAAAGGTTCTTTGGGTAGATGTGACATTTTTATTAGACCAACTAAATAGTTGGACAAAAATTATTTGCAAGCTTTTGGGCACAAACACCCTTCAGCAGGCATAAGGAGACTTTGTGGGTGTTATATGTTCACCAAGGTAGAAAAGAAGTTAATTTTCAAGTTTACAAGTTAATTTGCAAATTTTCGTTTCCCATTTGCAGGAAGAGAAGGAAGCTAATGACTCATTACATAATTGTGCTCCAAAGTATTCTGGTACAATAGCAATGAACATAACAGAAAATCCAATGAGGAAATGAACAGTTCTGTCATCAGAACAGGGTTTGAACAGTGCACAGTAAACAAGTCATGGGGCCAGAGTGGCACCAACAAACAATGAATGAGGCAAGAAACCTTTGAAACAAAAACATTATGGGATATAATGTAATATGGTATCACAATACATATGCATAGGGATGCCCAAAATTAAGGCTGAAGAGATAACTGGAAGAGACTTTCTCAATTTTAAGTGTTTGACTTTGCAACTTAAATTAAGTTTTTAAATATCATTTTACATGTAATTTGTTAGATATCTTCCACATTTAAAATACAAACAAAAAAATCAAAACATTATCACATAGCAACATACCAACCCTTCCACCACACAGACCTGTAAAATTAAAAGAGTAACTGATAGCAATAGTAGGTTGGGATTCCCTATTTGGACCATCACAAGAAGGAATGGGGCATTTTGCCAATGGATTTCACGAATTCAAGCTGGGAGCAGAAGAATGGCAAGACTCAGCAACCAGGCTTAGATCATTTGTTTATAATGATTTAACTTCCAGAAAAAACACCTCAAAAGGTAGTAATTTCTTAGAGGAATTTCTCACTGCATTTTCTATAAATCTTTTCATCAGCATGAAGTTGATTTTTTGGGTCTAACTAGCAGTTTACTTTCATTAATAATGTCTCAATTTCCATCCAAACTCTTCCAAAATAGGTTTCTGTGATGAAATAATTGTCTGAGCTTTGTTAACTACATGTTATTTGCATGTAGAACTGTTCAGTTTGATGCCATCATAAAATAAATGTTTTCCAAAGACCTGAACCTGGACTCAAGCAATTAAACTCTAAATATAATGTGTTTGGAAAGGTTTGAACCAATGGAAATGAAAAATCAGATGTGAATTTGAAATTCAGTCTACTTGGACTTGTGATAAAGAAAGGAATGTCATTTGTTTGGTTAAATCATGGAAAAAGAGCAAGACAAAGTCTCAAAGAAAATAGCAGGGACCCAGTAAGATATTCTGTATCTCTGAACTTACTGAAATTAAGTGAACTAATGCAATTTTTACATTTCATTTTTATACACAATATTCCAGAGATAATTTTACAAAGCTTTAGGCTTTTTAAAGAAATATCAGCTTCTTGAGGTGTGTGGTGAAGGGTGGTTTTTGTCCCAATTTAAAGAGGGAAGTAGTCGTACCTTTTTTTATTTGACAAATCCAGGCATGTAAATAATCACAATGCCTGTCATTCCATAGCATGCTAGAATCTCCAGTAAGCTCCACACAAAGTTCAACTCCTTGATAATTATTTGGCTCTCCAAAGGCCCAGTTTTCATACCTCACCTGTCGTGAAAACATAGTTTGGTTACAATTTTATTCATATAAAAAGGACATAATTGGGTTTCATAGTATTAAAACAGAAAACCAAGATGGCTTTCCAGTGTTAATGTAACAGATCAGAAGCTGGAATTTCCAAACAAGATGTAAAAATGTTGATTTTTTTTAATTCTAAATTGTTAAATACAAAAACAACAATTTATTGTACAACAGAAGTTTTGCAATATTTCAATTTGGAACCATTGGAATGTTTTGTTTTGATAACATTAAAACATTTTGATATATATAATATTAAGATTACAATTGTTACATTTAAACTTACAATATAGATAAAGAAAGTGCAATGAATTTAAATAAAATCAAACCAACACATTTAATTTTAGCAAAATATTTCAACTTTATTGAAGCAAAACAAAGAAGTTGAAACTTTTTCTGGAGAAAATATTGTTAAATTATGATGTTCCTGTAATACATGTCAGCATTTTCTGATAGAAAACTGCCCCATCAAAATATTTTAACCACCTTTATTGGAAATTGAACACACCCATAAAATGCACTATTGTGTTAACTCTAGTTTTACATCTTTGCTTTAGTAGAGTTACTCTGACATACAGGTAGTAAAGCAGAGACCAACTTTTTTGGCAAACATGCTATAAGTCCACATGTGCCACAAGTTAAACCCCACCCCTCTGAGGGCACGTCCACATGAGCGCGCACATGCCTCTTGCCCCACATCAAACCCCTTTGAGGCAGGGCAACAGGCATGTGTGGGAACAAAAAAATGTTCCCCGCACTGCAAGCTTGCAGTGCAGGGAAAAAATAAGACCCCTGGATATCCAGGGGTTTAAAATTTCAATGTTTTAAAAAGTGGGTAGAGGCAACTGGAGGCTCCATGGAAATGCTCTGGCTGCCAGAGTGTCTCATGGTTGGCCCTCACCCTGGTGCTGAAACATGCGGCCCTTGTGAGAGGGCCAAACCCCCTGTTGGCAGGGCCATCACCCTGTAGGAGTGCAGCAAAACATTTATTCATGAATTCATGAAACATGTATTTAGAGTTCACTTTATTATTATGATGAGACTTGCTTTAACACTGTAGATATATCAATAAAACATTGTCCAACTGATTGCTGTCTCTGTCTTGCTCTCTGTCTTTATAGTGGTCTTTTGTTTTACTTGTGGAGAAACATGGATTTGGGGGTATTTTAGAGAGTGACTTTGAAAAATCCCTGATAAAAAAAATCCCAGTTTGCCAATAGGGAGCACCAGAATTCCTGCTAGGGAGGCCAGTGGCAGGACCCTGCTTGCTCAGAGCTGGCACCTTGGACCCAGCTGGCTGTGGGTCCAGCTGGACATATGGGGCCAGGAGGACATACTTTGACAGTTCAAAGCAGGCCACCACACCTGGAACATCTTCCAGGTGACAGCTGCCCAGATGGCTAGGCAGGGGGCACAAATGGCAGTAGTGCCCCACAAAGGCCAACCCTGCAACCGTAGTCCACTGGCAGCTGGCCCAGAGGGGCAGATGCCTCTACTGGCTCTGAAGTCCCCATCTGAGTCTGGCAGGTGCGTAGCAGGTCACAGTCAGGCAGCAGCCCCCACTGCCAGACTGCTGCAGTGGGTAGAGGGTGCAGGGAACTCTCACGGCCGCTTCAGCAGTCCAGCTGGCACAAGGAGTAGTGTCTCCAGGTACCAATTGGCTGGGCTCCAGAAGCTCCTGAGAGCTAGTAGCCCTGAGCTACTTGTCAGGGTGGCTTTTTATACTGCTGGGGACAACACAGGTGCTGGCCCCAGGCTCTAGCTCCCCCTGGCTGCAGATCTGGGAGGAGCCAGGCAGGGTTATTTTGCCCCAAGTGGCACAATTTGCTCCATGACAAAGTGCATGTGCAAGCACATGCTGAAGCAAAAAGCCCCAGCTCAAATTTGCACTGCCTCTATTTGAACTGCCGCAAGCACACATGCTTGCATGTGTGGACACGCCCTGAGTGTCACACTGACTCCTGCCTCCTCCACAATCTGCCCCTTTGTTCCCTGACCCCATCATGATCAGCTGCTCTGCTCCTTACCCCTTCCCTTATCAGCCATACAAAACAAAAGGATAAAGGAGAAACTATCCATGGTTCCAAGTATCACAGAAAATATTTAGAAATATTTCTCATTATACTTTGCATCTACATTAATTTTGTCAGTCCTGCATAATGAGAGATGGCCAAGAAAAAAAAAGATTGCTGAAAAACCCTTCTTTCTTAGAACAGTCAAAGGTACTTTAATATTGTGAATGTAATCCATGTATAGAAACTATATTGTCTTATTATTTTTATCCCCTTCCTTTTATTTTAATTCCATTTTATAAATAAAAAAAAAGTAGTATATTGCATGCTCAATCTAGTTTTGAGCTTACTATTCAGTTATACCAAAGCTAGTCGATGCATATGATTGGGAATAGAAAGACATAACGGACAGATCATCACATCATGAAAAAAATATTCTTGTGAAAAACAATTACTCACTGGAAAACCATCACTCCAGGAAAATCCATCATCAGGATTCAAGTAAAATAAACCAATCCAGAAATTTTGATGATAGAGTCCACTGTTTCTAAAACATTCAATAGGGAAAAAGGATAAGCAAAATGCACACATACAAAATAAACAAAATTATCACCTCAAACAGTTTGATAAACTCTTTGTAAAACATTTTCTTAAATTTGTTAGATTCGTATGCAAATACTGAGCATCTGTCTCCAGATAATTAAAAAAAAGAATTATTCACAACTACCAGTAGCTTTGATAAATTGGCTGATAGCACTGAAATTTTAACTGGAACAATAAATATTACACTAGATTATAAATTTTCAACTTAAACCAACTATTTCAGAAAGGATCAAAAGGTAAATTTCTCCTTATTAAGGTGAACTCACGTGCAGATACTTACGCTATAGAGCGCCATATTGCATACTGTTCTTCTTTACCGTTAACCGTGGCCAGATCTCCTCCTATAGCTCTACAAAAATCTCGAGATTCAAACCAGGTTTTCTTTTGTTCTCTTGAATAAGGCTATAGAAAGTATATTTTATAATCAGATAGAGTACCTTGTATGCATCATAAAAATTAAGAAACCTTTGCCATTTTTCCTGTGGTAGGATGTCATAACAAGTCAAAAAGCAAATCATGCAAAATTAAAAATAGGTTATAAGTATAACTGAATACACTGACTCTTTCTCACTTGGAAATGTTTGCTTCAGGTAACAGGAGAACACTTGGGAGAGCAATATTTGCTATATTACAACACATGAGGAAAGGCCCATTTAAAACTTAAAGGACTTACTGGTTGGCATTTAAAAACTTAGAGAACTAGGTGGCATTTCAGTGATGGATTAGGTACCTCTTCTATATGTGGCTTGTAAATAAGTCTGTAAATACATTCAAATGGCCTAAGAGAATTCTCCCAGGTTTGTTTTTCTGGTAGAGAAACTTATTTGCAGATGCCAGAACAGCAGGGATTTGGGTTTTCTGTTTGCTGTGAGAAAAGGTGGATTTTCTCCTTGAATGGAAAAAAACCCACAAGTTTTCCCCTTTAAAGGAGAAATCACAGATTTTCTCCTTTAAATGAGAAAATCATGGATTTTCCCCTTTAAAGGAGAAAATTGAAAATTTCTCCTCATTAAATTGAAGTCACAGTGCAGATACTCACACAGATCACAGATTTTCCCTTTTAAGGGGGGAAAATCATGGATTTTAAATCATGGATTTTTCTCCTTTAAAGGAGAAAAATGCAGGAAATTACAGGTTTTCCTTTGCAGACTGGCAGAGTTCTAGCCTAGGGCTGCAGGGAGCAGGATGCAGGGGGTGCCACATGCATACATGCACATGGCAGCCAGGCAGTGTGCTGGAGAACAGCTCCTGAAGCACCCACAGCTCCCTCCAAGTAAGTCTATAGAGTTGTGGGGGGCACAGGCAATGTGTTGGTGGGTGGGAGAACACAGACGATGCAGCGAGGTGGGGGAGCAAGGCAACATGGCAAAGGGGGCATGTGCCCCCTGAGATTCCTGTGCTGCAGTGGGGTGCAGGTCTGCAACAATGCTGAACCATCTCTGGAGAAGCCACCTCCACCACCCAGCAGGCAGAACCTGGTGCAGGAGGGAGCATTGTGCTGCCATGGACCCCAAGGTGATGCACCCCAGCCCACCCAGCAACAGCAGGGGGCACAACTCTGCAATACCACTGTAGCCACTGCTGTGCCTCACCTTGGTGTGTGGCATTCCCTTGCACCCCAGGTCCCACCCACTGGGCCACAGAGGCAGCTCCTTTCCAGAGCTGGTCCCACTTGGGTGCGGCCCCATGCCCAGTTTTACAATGTAAAATTGTAAATATATCAATAAAAAATTGTTTTCAACTGATACCTACATATATAGTGGAGTTTCACTTTAACTGAGGAAAAACACAAATTTTGGGGTTTTTTAAACAGAGAAAACCACAAACCCCACTGAACAGACATTTGAATGCTGAACCCTTGAAGACCAGGGAGCTTGCAATGCTGAAGCTACAAAGCCAGGTGGCCTCTGCGCATACATGTCAGCATCCTCTGACTTCTTCAAGCCTGTAGACAGATGACAGCAATGCACAAACCATCATGGCTGATCCACCGTTCAGGGTTGACCTGTGTCTCCCTGCAGGAGAATGTTAGGATTGTGAATACTAGGCCAGAATATCAGAGTCAAATGAATAACATTGTCTCCCAAAGGAAGGAGCAGGGACAAAGCACCCTGGGAGGCTGGAGGACTCTGCTGTGCCTTCTATCAAGAGAAAACATGTATAGAAATTTGCTCTCTTCCAGGAAGGATTTAACCTTTGTCATTCCTAGGTCATTTTTCTCTCAGAGCAGCCAGTTTTTTTCTGGGAGAAAGATCCTGAACATCTGTACACATGTGGTTTCTCCTGAGAAAGCTGTGACATGCCCTCAGTTTACAGAATACTCAAGGATCATTTCAGTATTTATATGCATGATTGCCTTTATGCCAGTTATTATTGTTTACATTCCTTTTGCATTTATTAACTTCAAGTACAATATCTACCTAACTCAAAATTAAGTACACTGACTTTGAAACAGAAGCTGATGCGATTGTTTGAATCCCAACCACCAGGGCATGTGGGGACAGGAGTTGTAGTAGGTACAGGTGGAGGCGTCACTCCCTCAGCCCACTGCTTGCAGAGAAATTTTGCCTTTTCTTCACATTTTATAACATCCCATAATCCACCTGCAATTCCAGTTCGCATAGCAACACAACCAGGCTTTCTTCCTTTTTGTAAGCAAAAATATAGAAAAATCAAAATTGCATACGATTTGGATTCAGTTCTGATATTACAAAAATATATATTTCTGCACAAATTCAAACTCATATTCAAACAAACAAATCATTAAGATCATTCCCTGAATTTGTGATTGAACCATATATTGGCAAACTGAATAAGTGTATGTCATCCTGTCACCCTTTAACAGCCAACCCAATAATGGTTGAGAGCACTCAGTGCCTCCCTCCACCACTACCACCACCCTCCCTTCCCTGGGCGCTCAGTGAGCTTAGTGTGCCTCTAAGCCAGCACTGAAACACCACCATCTGCAGTTTTCTAAACTCAATTATTTTTTTGATGCTCTGATCTCAGCTATGATCCTCTCTGATGAGCATTTTGTCTGTATATATGTTACATTCTTTTGCACATACATTGTAGGAAACATACAAACTTTCAAAGCCAGTAGGCATTTCTGAATGACTAAAATATTTGAACCTAAATCTTAAACCTAGTAACTTAATAAAAATAATATAGAAATTGGTCATAATGAATGTAGCCCATCCTTTGCCAAAGGCTAGCTCCAGAGTTGCCAAGCCCCACATTTTTTTTTACTGGCAATCTGAAAGATTTTTACTGACAACCATACATTTTTACTAATGCATATTTTACATAATATAAATATAACCCTTCTGCCAGCTCCTAAACATCAGTAAGAGCCAGGCTCAAATTTAGGGTTTTAATACAGACCACAGTCTTATGTGACTGCAACAATAGTTTTACACTGTGCTGTCTTTATCCCAGGGGTCCCTACTGACCCTACACCCTGACACTTGCAACGGAATCCTGTCTCAACCTCAACCTGATGCCTGCCATCCCTGCTCCCCGCAAAACTAACACAAACTTTGACCTATAACCTCTTACTCCTCCTGCCCCATATCTCTGTCCCAGCCACACTGCACCCTTCCTTGTCCTGCCCAGTCCTCAGAATGCCTGGGAAAGCATGGTCCTGACTACCATTCAAGCGAGCAGCCAATGGAACAAAGTGGCAGCATGTGGCTATGGTGGGGGAAGGGCACTGTGGAGGTTCCCATAGGCCACAGTCCTGATGGAGAGCTCCCTGCAGGGCACCTAGCTGTACTCCTGCTCAGACACATGGTGGCTCCACTCTGTCCATACATCAACATTTGCATCCAGCTTAATTCAGACAATGGACCTTCCATCAAGCTCACAGCTGCTTAGTTTTTTTCTGGACAGCTCAGATTTTTAATTGACTTTATGGAGAAATGTTACAGCTTTTTTGTTTTGTTTTGTTTTGTTTTGTTTTGGGGGGGGGGGGGTGTTGATAAGGACTGGTTGGTAAATCTGGCCAGCACAATGCCCGATAGTACCTAATTGTTGAAAATAAAGTTTAAGAGTTCAGAGGTGCAAAAACTCTTGTTTTGATCTTCTGCTACAGGGTGACTTATACTTGAGTAGTTCACTGTGAATATACTGAAAAATCCTCAAATATCAAAACAATTTAAGAAATCTAATGTTTACAGGAAAACCTGTTGGTAAGAAATTATATTTTCATCCTGTACATGCCTATATTTTTAAGATGAATACTTAAAATGCCACAGATAACATATAGGATTTTTTTTCTTTAATCTCTTTTGCCCCTAAACATACAGCACTAAGTTACCTTGCACTAAATTGACTGGCCCATAGATCTTGATTTCAATTTAAACCTTTACCAAAAAGCATGAACCAGCAGGCTAACATAATGCAGGCATCATTCCACCATTTATGCCAAAGTAACAAACTTTCTAATGACAAAACCCTACCACCAAAGAGCCAGTGCAGTCTTTTGGTACCAAATAACATGACTAGATGCTATTTTCAATGTACTTTCATATATACCAGGCATTTCTGAATTCCAGTGGGTGAATAAGACAGATTCACCACTTGTCCACTTGAAAGTCCCTTTTTCTTGTATATCTGAAAGGCCAATCCAAAAATATTTTTCAGGCCTCAACCCAATCAAACTAGTCAGATAGGCTTGTTCATATCTGTAATAAAATAAAATAAAATATTGAATTGATATTACATCTAGATTTAATCAAAATGTGTCATTTTCATTAAATGATTTATGTAAGAGTTTATAAATGAGTGGTTTATTCAGACAAAGCAAAGGAACATAATATTTATGAATAAATATTGTCAGGCAAAAGGCAGAGCAGAGTAGCAACTTAAAGACTAACTCATTCAGAAATAAGTCTCTAATTCTGAATTTAGATTAATACAGCTAACTACCACTCAATAAGTATTGTATGAACTTTGAAATCAAATCACTTCTTCCTTTTTTTCTGTAAACAAGATTACATGGTGGAGGAATGAAGTGGAGGTGAACAAAGGAAGGATAAAGAAGAAACCCTGTTTAATCTTAGTTCTTAGACTCAGGGTAACTGAAGGATGGAAGGGGGGCATCAGCCCCAGGTGCCAACTTGAAGGGGGCACCAAAAGGCCTCTGCCTCCCCTTCAGTCTTTGCCATGTGTGAAACATCTATGCACTGCCCAGCCAGAGGCCACAGATATGGGGACACTTGGGGTAGATAAGATAACCCTCCTTCTCCCTTCTCCCTCCCCTGCTCTCCAGCAATTCCCAACCCCACACACACACACAAAGGATGGGAGTTTTGCTCAGGGTGGAAAGGTCATTACCTATGCCACTGCTTACAATAGCTACATATTTAATTACTTGTTGCTATATACAAGTCAGTTTGATGTTAAACGAGGAACAAATATCTATTTCTGAGCTTTTTAAGGGTTTGAAGGCTAGAAAGGAAATAAACCAAAGCGTGATATCTAGAGTAGCATTATAAAAACTTAAATCTACTTAAATTAACAAGCATGTAAGCTGAGAACTGAGACTCACAAAGACAAAGTGCCTAGGACTAGAGAGATGAAGAGAGAAAGTCAATTATAACAAGTTTAAGAAATACCTACAAGGCTCATCAAAACAGTTACAATCTTGAAATGTCAAACTAATTAAACATACATATTTGTATAATTTGAAGGCCAGATGAAACTGGCTATTGATCATTTGCATTAAATTAGAAGACACAGTGCAGGCAGTTCTCACACTTACGGCGCATTACATTCCTGAAAAAGATGCTGTAAGTCAAAACAATACAAGTCGAATCAGATTTTCCCATAGAAACAATGTTATAATAGGGAGTTACGTTCCTGACCAAGCGCCTGATGCCCTACTTTTTACAGAAATGACCATAAACACCATATTTAAATCAATGATTTAATCAACTATAAATGATATACACTGTACAGTACAAAGCTTTCTAAAGTGTACTGTATATAAATCGATTAAACAGGGCAATACAGCAACTAATCACATAAAATTTTATTTAATCAGAAGGTGAAGGCACACCTTCATCAGGGCTATGGAATCCAGAAGAGCTTCTTTGGGGAGATTTTTGTGGAGACTTAGGGCCACTTGATGGCTTTTTCATAGTTTCATAGTGCTTAGGGTCAGAAAGGACCTAAGCAGATCATCAGATCCGACCCCCTAACCCCAGGCAGGAATGGGTGCCACAGTCATATCACCCCAGCCAAATATCTGTCCAGCCTTCTCTTGAAGACCCCCCACAGTAGAAGAGAGTACCACTTCCCTTGGGAATCCATTCCAGAGCCTGGCAGCCCTAACTGTAAAGTAATGTCTCCTGATGTCCAGCCTGAACCTTCCTCTAACAATTTGTAGGGGTGTAGGTTGTAGCCGTGTTGGTCTAAGGACATAGGCAGACAAGGTTCCTTGGGTGAATTTGATATCTTTTATTAGACCAACCCAAATAGTTGGAGAATAGTTATTAAGCAAGCTTTTGAGTTCAAAAACCCTTCGTCAGGCTAAGGAAGTTTCAGCAGTTGGTGTGTGCTCTTCCTGGATGGAATGAAAAGTAAAGAAGCCAGGGGCTGGGCTGGGGAGTCAGTTGCCAGGCAGATTATAATGTATCAAAAATCCAATGTCTATGTTTAGTCCATGATTATAATTCATATATAATTAATAATATAATCTGCCTGGCAACTGACTCCCCAGCCCAGCCCCTGGCTTCTTTACTTTTCATTCCATCCAGGAAGAGCACACACCAACTGCTGAAACTTCCTTAGCCTGACGAAGGGTTTTTGAACTCGAAAGCTTGCTTAATAACTATTCTCCAACTATTTGGGTTGGTCTAATAAAAGATATCAAATTCACCCAAGGAACTTTGTCTGTCTAACAATTTGTGGCTGTTACTCCTAGTAACCCCAGGTGGTGGCCAGGAGAACAGAGTCTACCCCAATTCTCGCTGGCCCCCCCGGTGAGTTTGTAAACAGCCATCAGACCCCCTCTCAGCCTTCTCTTGTGGATAGGTTCAGACCCTTTAGCCTCTCCTCATAGGGCCTGCCCCACTGCTCCTTGACCATGCGAGTGACCCTCCTCTGGACCTTCTCAATGCTAGCCACATTCCTCTTGAAGTGCGGCACCCAGAGAAGCTGATCCAGAAATGTTTGTTTTACTGCCTTCTTTTTCTCACTGTAAATTTCCCTGTAGTGCTGTAAGTGTGAGGATCCAGCACCATAAGTAATAGCACGGGTGTAAATGGCGGAGCACCGCAAATGCGATCGCCATAAGTCAAAACGCCATAAGTCGAGGACTGCCTGTATACATACATATGCCCACATACAGGACAATTCAGTAAAATGTGGTTAAATCATCACTCCAAGCGGATCAGTACTAATACATAATTAGCCACAGGTGAGTAATTATCCACTTTTAACTTTTCATGAGATGCATTTTGACATTTAAAATAAAGACAAAAATATTACAAAAATCATGGGTGCAAAAAGGATTCCGTTTGGCTTGCTATATAAGAACTGTATGATTATGTAGATAAAAGCTTAATGCGAGTCTTTCTACCAAGAATTAAGGTGCTTGCAACATAGGAATTACGTGATTATGAGGAAGTAAAGTAGGTAAAGTTTTGCTTTTCACTCTTACATTCACTTAGCACAAAAACAGAAGGTACATCTGAAAAAATGTAATGCTTGTTTGTGTATGTCTCAGTGAGCCAAGAAAAGCTGAAGTTTTCAATGCTTTGTAAGATCAGCTGGCTTGAGAGGTCCTACAGAAGGCATAAGTTAGTAGTTCTCAATTATTAGAAGCAATTCCATTGTGATTTAGTCTGTTTACACATAGAAATGACATGCTTGAACAGCTGATGAATGTGCCAGTGTTCTGTGTATTAATCAGTAGGACAGGCAGAGGTTTAGCTCACTAAGACCACAGTAACAAGTTATCTCATGAAAAATTAACCACATTTTAATGTACAGCCCATGCAATGTAGAGCATATACTGTACAGCCCATGGTATGTAGAGATCTGTCTAGACACTAGAAAACAAATATAAAAAATTATGAAGAGCCATATTGACACAATGGGCTTTGCTTAGGAGCTAGGAGCTCTCAGTCATCCAACATGTAACATTCAAAGCTGTGTATCACCAACACATGTGACATTTTACACAGTTGCATGGTGATGGATTCTCAGGTACAAAACCATTTACCCTTTGCTTAGTTTGTTTGTATGTATACTTTTAAGGATAAGTGTAGACATTCAGGGGGGAGGGAAAATTAGGGGGAGGGGGATCAGATTGAATATGGCTACCTAATCTAATTTAGTTTGCCCAGGGGCAGATCCTGCACTTAAAACCCAGTCTTAGTGTTTAGAAACCAATCTAAGCCCATAACAGAACAGAAGTTCTGTGCCCACAGACCAGTCTAAAAATGGCAGAACCCAGTCTAAGATAGACCTGGATTGATATACACTCAAACTTAATTTATCTAGGTTAGACCAATGCATGGAATGTTTAGATAGTTACTTGTGCAGCCCCAGGGCTGCTAAAGCCCAACTGCTGACCCCAGCCCTGAGGCTGTGCTTTTCCTACCCACCCCCTTGCTTCAGGCTATTTTTAGTCCCCCCAGCCCCTTGCCCCTCACTCCCTCCCTGGAACAGCCCTTCCCCTCAAACCTCCCATCCCACAAGCCACCTGAGTGCCAGATTTATCAGGGACATGCTTTATGCTGGCAGCTGAGAAAGAAAATATCAGTGAGGTAGAGGGCGGGAGAAATAGGGTGTAGATTCACCAGGGGGGTGGAGGGGAGAACCAGGGGCCTAAAAATAACCCCAGGTCCCACCCAAGCCCCCCACCACCCCAGACTCCATAAACTCCCCTGATCCTGCCAAGACCTCCCAGATACCACCAACCTCAGGTGGACCATGCCTCTCTTGCTGATCATTCCTGCAGAGCCCACCTGCCCCCTGACCCTTCCCATGGATCCCACATGCCCTCCCCAATTCCTCCTATGGACACTGCCAGCCCCCTGATTGCTCCCATGGATTCTTCCTGTATCCCCAATCTCCCTGATCACTCCTGCAGTTCCCACCTGCCCCCCAATCCCTTCTGTTGATGCCCCCCAATCCCTCCACAGATGCCACCTGCCCCTCCAAGCCCCCTGATCACTTCCACAGAGCCATCTGCCCCCCATTCCTCCCATGGATCTCCAATCCCCCCACACCCCCTGAGCCTGCTTGCCCTGCCATCCCTCCAACTCTTTCCTCCTGGCTAGCCCCTCCTCCCCCCATCCTGACTTCCCTTAGATTGGGTGGCCATTTTTAACTCAATCTAACTTCCGCATAACCTCTCCAAATGTCTGTACTTAGCTTGTATGCATACTCTAAAATATGACTAGGTAAAATGGCACCTTCTTGATCAGAGGATTTGCTTCCCCTATCACATTCACATCAGATCCTCTATGGGGCACATGATTTACAAGGAGAATCTAATGAAACTGGGTTTATTTAGTCTAGACAAGAGAAGACCAAGAGGGGATTTAAAAGCAGCCTTCCGCTACCTGAAGGGTGGTTCCAGAGAGGATGGAGCTAGACTGTTCTCAGTGGTGGCAGATTATAGAACAAGAAGCAATGGTCTCAAGTTGCAGCAAGAGAAGTTTAAGTTAGAAAAAACTTGCTCACTAGGAGAATAGTAAAGCATTGGAACAGGTTATCCAGAGAGGTTATGGAATCTTAGTCCTTGGAAGTTTTTAAGATCCAGCTAGACAAAGCCTTGCTGTGATTACACAGTTGGGGATGGTCCTGCTTTGAGCAGAGGGTTGAACTAGATGGCCTCCTGAGGTCCCTTCCAACCCTTATTTTCTATGATTCTATGATTCAGAGCCATAGCTGCTCATTTGGCAACAAAAAATAGCTTTCACAGACATACAATTTACTAAACTTGGCTAAACCACCACAGCTAAGAAAGATCAAACATAATTCTCTTTAATTGTCATTGATTGAAATCTTCATGAAATTGAAGTTACACACCATTGTTGGCCCTATTTGTAATAATGGGACTGCTCCAGTACAGAAGAGGGACTAATTTGGTCTGTAGATTCTTCAATAGTGATTATTCAGACCGGTCCCTTTTGACTATGAACTGAACTCAACCCCTTGGATTTAACCGCAAGCACAATAATTTTGAGAAGGTTAATATGAAGACCTAATTTCATTTCTCATACTTATCTCTAATTTTTATCAACATCAAAAATTTTATTTCAGTGATCTAGATTATTTTAAAACATTACTGATAAAATCCTATCAGCCCTCAGATTACAAACCCTTTTATATACCTGTCTTCAACACTAGCTAGATTAGCCTGGTTTCTTCCACAGGTCTGATTAGCTTCAGGAAACGATGCAAATGTACTTCCAATCAGGTAACAATAAAAACCATGTCTTTTCCAGCCCTGTCAAAATAAATATTAGGCAATCACACAAAGATTGGAATGCATTATAATCTGCTGTACTTTATTTTAAAAATTATTACAAACAATACTACAGCTAAGCCCTGAAACAACTAAGAAACAATAAGAACAAGTCAGAAAATAAGCAGAGAGAAGAGCATTTAGCAAAGCAGTTCCTTAAAATAAGTAGAATACAGAAGAGTTTTGTTTGGAATAAGGAGCTGACCCAATTTTCCTGAGGGATAACTATTTCAGAAAAATGGTTTGTTAAACAAAAAAAAAAGGCAGAATGTGGATTATCACTGTCTTTTCTCTACCCAGCAGTAAAGCTGCTTCATTACCTATATGAAGAAACAACATGAAGTATTCCATCTGAAATTTTAACCTGGTTCAACACAAATGCATTACGGCATACAAACTCTAGAGGACAGAAATATTTAATGTATAGTCCATTTACAGAAAAGTATGAAATATATTGTGTTCTTTAAAGTATCAATATTTTTCATTAAAAGTTACTCCAACAATAACAATGCCATGTACTCTGCATAAGTTCTTGCCAAGTTGTACACACCATAAGTAATCATTAATAACTTACAACTCTTTATATATTTGTAACCAGGAACAAAAACTTCTGAAAACATCATTGCTACAGCATGTGTACGCAACAAGCTATAGCATATAATGATTTTTTTAATGTTTCTGAATAAACCTGTTTTTTCTCCCTAAGGGATCCATAATGACATCCCCAAAAGTTTCAGGCTTGACTACATTGCTGTCTGCTTTACTGACACACAGTGCACTGCAATATTTTGTCTAGAGCAGTGCTTTTCAACATTTTTCATTAGCAGATACCTCAATAATTTCAAATGGAAGTACAGAGCCCTTTGGAAATTTCAAATGGAGGTGTGCACCCCTTTGAATTGTAAGTGTGGGAATTCACATACTTCTGATTCATCATAGTCAACTTTCGTGGAGCCCTTAGACAGCCTGTGAACCCCTAAGGGTTTGCAGACCACAGGTTGAATACCACTAGTCTAGAGAACATATTGAATTAGTCAAAAGGGAAAAGCCATACATGAGAAATCAAGTGTAGCATGATGTTTTGCAAAGCAAAGGATATCCCAGCTAATATTAAAACTTTCCTCTAACATTTTGCAAGCCAAATATCACAAAATTTGGAGTGCAATAGACAGTAGAGCTGCTGTGACTTCCCAAATTTCTTCTTAAATTCTTATGTTTTCTCAACAGGGAGATGTGTTTTCCTTTACTATCAAGGAACATACCTGTAAGTTCCATCAACCAGAGACAATAGCAATATGCACAAGGGCCCCCAGCATACCAAAATTTTGCCAGTCTCCCTGGAGTACTTGTGCAGCAGAGGTGGGCAAAATGGTAGATCTGACTGGGAGCTAGACTTCATTTCCCAGCAACCCCTGCCCGTGTGACTGGGGCCAGCTTCCATGGACACCTCAGCAGCAGCCCTGCTTTGTTAGCAAGGGGCTAGGGTTTCTGTAGAGACCAGCCACAGCAGCAATGGCAGGGCGGGGAGCTGCTCTGAGACCAGGCTAGGTGCAGTGGTGACAGTGTGGTCCAGAGCCAGGGCAGAGCCACATTCTGCAACCTGCATGCTCCAGACCAGGGGTCAGCAAAGCCCGGCACACATGCTAAGCATGGCATGTGAGGCCATTTTCCTCAGCAACCCATGGTCAGCCCCAGCTCTGGGTAGCTGCTGCCAGCAACAGAGCCTGGGCTTCTCGCAGCAGGGCTTGCAGCATCCCAGCTGCCTGCTGGGAGCAGCCCGGGTTCCTGGCTGGCAGCAACTACCCAGAGCCATGGCCGGCTGCAGCCGGGAGGCTATAAACAGCTGTGCCAGGCTCCAGAGCCCAGGCATCAACTCTGTACTGGTGCATGCATGCGCACCTTGGAGCAGGCAGTGGGGGAGGGGCCTGAGGCAGCGCAACCCTGGGTGACTTCTATTACCCGGACATCTCGTGGGAGGATCGCTCAGCAAAATCTGAGCAGTCACAGAGCTTCCTCTCGTGCGTGGATGACCTCTACCTGACTCAAGAAGTCTATGGGCCAACGAGAGGCAAAGCGCTGCTCGACCTGGTACTGGCTACTGGGGATGACCTAGTCGGTGACCTAGTGATCGATGGGAAGCTGGGTGACAGCGACCACGAGCTGATCACCTTCACCATCCGCC
>NW_005842960.1:293233-302306 GCF_000455745.1 Alligator sinensis | reverse complement strand
GTGAGGCCGCAGCTGGAGTACTGCATCCAGTTTTGGGCTCCACATTTCAAAAAGGATGTGGAGAAGCTTGAGAGAGTCCAGAGAAGAGCCATGCGCATGATCAGAGGTCAGGAAAACAGACCTTATGATGAGAGGCTGAGAGCTATGGGACTCTTCAGCCTCGAAAAGCTCAGGCTCAGGGGTGATCTGATGGTCACCTATAAGTTTATCAGGGGTGTTCACCAGGATCTGGGGGAACCTTTTTTTCACCAGAGCACCCCAAGGGATGACAACGTCGAACAGTTATAAACTCCTGCAAGACCGTTTCAGGCTGGACATAAGAAAGAACTTCTTTACTGTCCGAGCCCCCAAGGTCTGGAACAGCCTGCCACCGGAGGTGGTTCAAGCGCTTACATTGAACACCTTCAAGAGCAAACTGGATGCTTATCTTGCTGGGATCCTATGACCCCAGCTGACTTCCTGCCCTTTGGGCAGGGGGCTGGACTCGATGATCTTCCGAGGTCCCTTCCAGCCCTAATGTCTATGAAATCTATGAAAACCCTGGTCTCTCCCCCACACCCAGCACAGAGCTGGTGACTGGGCTCCGGAGCCCGGCGCAGCTGTTTGTAGCCAGCCTGGGCTCTGGGCAACTGCAGCAAGCTGTGGGCAGGCTGCAAACAGCAGCATCAGGCTCCACAGCTCTGGCATCAGCTCCATGCTGGTGGTGACTGTGCGTGCATGCAGCTGATGCCACAGCTGTGGAGCCCAGTACAGCTGTTTGCAGCCTGCCCAGTGCTTGCTGCAGCTGCCCAGAGCCCAGGCCGGCTAGAAACAGCTGCACCAGGCTCTGGAGCCCAGTCACCAGCTCTGTGCCGGGAGCAGGAGAGAGACTGGAGTTGCGCTGCCTCAGGCCCCTCCCCCACTGGCCACTCTTGAGGCATGCATGCACACGCTGGTATGAAGCTGATGCCAGGGCTCCAGAGCCCGGCACAGCTGTTTACAGCCTCCCGGCTGCAGCCGGCCCCACCTCTGGGTAGCTGCTGCCAGCTGGGAGCCCGGGCTGCTCCCAGCAGGCAGCTGGAATACTGCAAGCCCTGCTGGGAGTAGCTCAGGCTCCATCACTGGCAGCAGCTGCCCAGAGCTGGGGTAGCTGCGCACAGCCACATAGCCTGGGCTGGGGGGCAGGGGCTCAAGCAGGGCATCCTGCCATGTACCCTCCTGCCCTCATTTTGTTTTTCTGGCATGCCGGCACTCTGGCACCTTCCAAGGTAGGCATTGTGATGTTTTCCAGCACTCCAGCCAAAAAACGTTGCCTATCCCTGCTCTAGACCTGCTGTCACTGCTGCAAGGAGCCAGGGCAGTCATAATCTGCTGTCTGCATGCCCTTGCCCAGAGCATGCAGGCTGCAGATCACGGCTCTGCCCTGGTTCTGGGCCACACCGACACTGCTGCAAGACCCCAGCCTGGCCCTGAAGCAGCTCCCCATCCAACCATGTGCCCTGCCAGCACTTCTGGGGCTAGTCTCCATGGAAACCCCAGCCCCATGCTATCATAGCACAGCTACTACTGGGGTCTCCATGGAAACCAGCCCCAGCCACTCAGGCAAGGACTGCTGGGAAATGGAGTCGATTGCCAGTCGGATCTGGCCTGCAGGCCAGACTTTGCCCATCCCTGTTTTACAGAATAAAGAAAAGATATCTGGGAAAGTTTGCCCTGAAGCTGTATAAATATATTCTGAGTATAGGAATCAGAGTTCTGAAAAGTGTCAGTAGCACAACACTGAACCAAAAAAGTAAAAGGATACCAAACAAGTTGTCATTCTGGAGGGGTGGAGTTTGGGGAATGTGTATTACACAGAGAGAAGGCATCTTTACTAAATTAGGCATAGCTAACAGTGTTAGCAGCACAGATGTAGCACACTACATTTGAAGAATCTTTTAAAAGTAGGGCTGCCTGTAAGACTATATCCCAGAAGCAAAGAATATCATGCAAGATTCATCAAAAGCTTTGAGAATGATATGAAGATGTAAAGGATCCTTCAAAAGGGAAACCAGCTAGAGCAGAGGTGGGCAAAATATGTCCCATGGGCCAGATCTGGCTCACTGGGCCATTCTATCTGGCCCGTGGGGCCCCTAAAAATTTAGCAAATTAATATTTATCTGCCCTGGCTGCCTATCAAAAATGACAGGAGCCAGGGTGAGTAGGACCCAGAGGAAGCTTGCTGCCACTGCCCCCTGTGTGCCACAGCCATTTACCCGCTGCTGCTACAGCTCCCTGCTCCACCCAGATGTAGCACTGGGGTTCAGGAAGCAGCAGGAGCCAGCCTGGCCCCTGCAATTCTCCACTAGCTCTGTGCAGTGCTGGCAAAGCCTGTCCAGCTCCTTCTGTGTCCTGCTGTCTCAGCTGTGCAGCTGGAACGTGGTGCTGGGGTGATGACCTGGGGTGGGGGGGAGGGGGAAATGGGGATGCAACAGAAGGGCAGTGGTGGCAGATGGGGGGAAGTGGCTGTGAGTGGGAGCACGGGGCTGCACCGAAGTCCTGGGGCCAGGATAAGCTGGAATACAGGAACAGGAGTGTAGCAGGGCACTAGGGTGCCTGCTACTAGAAGTGCTGGGATAACCCTTCAGGTGCCGGTTGCTGAGGCAACCAAAGGGAGCTAATGGCTTACACCTGCCTAGCCAGCTGAAGGAAGGGGCAGGGCCTGGCCCCTATATAAAGCACAGGCAGGAGGCCAGAGGCAGTTCCCTACCAGCAACTAAGGATGAAGGAGCTCTCTGCCAGAAAAGAGAGAAGCCTGAATGCCAGAGCAGTGTTGGTCACCATGGTAGGATAGAAAACCCGGTAGGCCTGAGCATAGTTATAGCTAGTGGCTTATGTTTAAGTTGTTGCCAAGAGGCTGGTGTTTATGTTACTGTTTATGTTTGTTATTGATTACACTGGTGGTTTGGGTGAGGCTATAAGGGGATGGAGGGGGCCTCATAGGGGACTCAGGTAGTGCGAGGACCCCAGCCCCAGTGAGGGCATAGTGTTTGGGGTGTACAGACCCCAGCTCCAGAGAGGGGTGGCTGAGAAACCCCAGAAGTGGGGGTAGCGGTGTGGTGAGCCCTGAGAGAGGGCCGCGTTACGGAGGAGGGCCCTGAGAGAGGGCCGCGTTACGGAGAAGGGCCCGAGTGCCAGAGGGGGTATAGACCCAGACAGAACATCGTCTTTCCATCTGCGAGGCTTTGGGCGTGGTATTGGGGTGGAAGGAGCCACGCATAGCCCACAAGGTTTGGATACACAGAACACCCGAAGCAGGAGAACTGTGGCCAAGTAGAAGAAAGGTAGCCTCCCTATAAAAACACATATACAATCAAAGTCGTGGTGGGCGAGAATAGGAGGGTACGAGTCAGAAGCTTGGCACAGTAAAGGAGGCGACAGGGAATAGCACGGTGACCCTGACGTCGCTCCTGCCACAAGGAGCAACAGGAGTGTGGAGTCCGGGCTGGCAAGAGCACTGGCTACGGACAAATCCTCCCTCTTCACACACGCCACAACCCTCCCCAGCCACCTTCCCCCACACACTCACAGCCCCCCACACACACCCACACCCTCCCCCACACACCACATACCCACACATCCACAAACTGATACCCATCCATCTACACCCTTCCATAATATACAAGAGTAAGACTTCATTTTAAGCTATTGTACAATCGCCTCTATGTGCACAACACAAATACATGCAAAGCAAGACAAAAATATTTTTTGAAATCAAATTAAATGAATGTTGTAGTTGATGTTTGATTTTTAGAATATAATTTGGTATTTTTCTTGTTCCATCCCTTGCTGAAATGAGTACTTCTTGTGGGGGGCAAGGGAAGGGATTTCCAGTGGCAAAGGTCAGGGGCTAGAGGTGGGACTTCTGGTCCCAAGACAGTGACAAGGGGGCGGGGCACCTGTCAAGGGGCGGGGCTATCCTTGTGGCCCTCAATGGCTTGCCAAAACTCAGTAAGCTGCCCTCTGCCTGAAATAATTTCCCACCCCTGAGCTAGAGTGACTAATACTGGGGAAAAGAGAACCCCAGAAAGAGCAAGAGAGCCATCAATGGTATAAGCCCCAAAGCCAAGATGAACATGGGTGCTGTGAAAATAAGTATTGGTTCTGTCCTCCCAAGCAGCTAGACAACAAAGAAGTATGGAAGTATTTATTTATTTTTTTAAGTACTGGACATATTCAATAGCGCATCATTATTCAAGGGGGTCATAGAAGACTTGGTTTAGTAACCATGTACTTTTTCCTTTGGTCAGGAATAGGTCTCAGGCCTCCCCTTTCATTATACAAGCCCCTCCCACCATTCAAGCACAGAGGCAACAACGTACAAGCAAAAATAACCAGGTACACCTTTAGATCTAGTAGGAAAAAAGAGAGTTTTAGCCAACAGACACAGTAATAAGGACTGAAGAAGAGCAGCTCTGAAACGGAGAATGCTGTAATTCATCTTAGCAATTCACAAAAAAGACATTTGCAGTTAACCATAGAAATGAACTAAGTCATAAGGAAAAAGCCTCTTTTTTCACATCAACAATATGTTCATAGCAAATCTAGATCTCTGCCAAAAGAAAAATATCACCATTCCAAGCTCCACCACCACTGGTAGCCCTTACTGAAGCAGTTGGACCAACAGAAACTCTGGGTAGGCCAGCTAAATCTCCTAAAATAGCTTGATTTCAGGGCAGAAAGCATAATGGTTAGTTACAAGGGCAACAGATTTGGGGAATTCGAACAGGAGCATGGTTCAAAGACCAAAGGGCAGCTGGAATCTCAATCTGTTTGATACAGCACAACTTCCTTCACAAGTAATGGACATTGAAAAGGCCATATGGCTCTAGTGATGGCAATACAGATCTATTTTTGGTTAATCACTTCTACCGCCTGTAATAACTTGGTTTACATTCGACCTTTCAATAATGCTGTGTGTATTCAACTCCCATAACTTATTTTGTACTTACTCTCTGGCAGCCTTCTTCAACAATCTCCTCTTCCTTCGGAGCTTCTCCCAAAGGTTTCCTTTTACAAATGTATCCAAGTTTTTTTTCACATGCGTGATCTGCCCAATACCCATCCTGCAAAATGGCACAAGGAGAAAGTGCATAGAAATCGAGGGGGATTTCTACTCATTAGATCTTTAATGTTTAATTTAATGAATATTTATTTGTTGTAGTTATACAGAAAGAAAAACCTAGATCCATTATTTATTTAAAGTTTCTGCTTTAAATTTAACTGTTTTCCTATTTCCTCTTTCTCCGTTAAATGATCACCACAAGTTAGATCCATCTGGGGTACCACTTTCATCCCATGTGGGGAGCTCAAAGGGGCCAATGAACCTGCGGTAAACCTCCAACTGAAATAACATCTTGAAAAGTGGTGAAGTAGAATAATATCCAGAAAGGACTCAACAGTATCAGTCAACTGCCATGCCTGATGCATGAAATTCCCTGTCATAATTAATACTTGCTGAAGTCTGCTTCTGTAAAAAACGTGTAAGAAACAGGTTACTGCTAAGAAGGCCAGAGATGCAAGTCAGATGTCCAGTCTGTTGACAAGCATTGCAATTTGCAGAAGTACAGCTCCAAGTATGACAGAGTTAGGTATGTATAATCACCTCCATTTTTTATGCTCGCTTATGAAGTGCTTACATTTAAAGAAGTTCTCAGTTTCCTTAGTCACCAAAAAGCATTTAATTCCTTCAATTTATATTTTGTCAACACTAATAAAGGCCATTAAAAGAGAGAAGTATACAATACTCTCCTCCACAATGAAAACAAGAAGAAAATATGCCAAGTCAGAAATACAATGGTTCATAAGAATGTTAAAATATGGTATAAAAAGCCATATTCAAAAAATTTGCTATGAAATATCTGTCTTGAATGCAATAATTAAAATGGGCCACCCTTTTTCAGAAACTGCTGTATTTATCTTTGCTTCCACTGTTTGCTTCTATTTTAAATTTTTAAAGGAAAGGGGCTGTTTTAGATTGTATGTAAATAAAAACAAATAATGGAACCCAATCCATTTACGTCATTGACAAAACAACCTGAATTTGGTGATGCGGCCTTATAAATCATTTGCTAAATAGACAGACCTCAAGAAGAATGCAAATAGGACCAATCCAACTTCTGACTTGTTTCAGTTGTGATCAGGTATGGCCTGATCCTGAGAGGTGCAGAAACAGCAGTTTCCTCTGAATGATGGGGGCTGTGGCTGTTCAACCTGTTTTTATGGACCAAAATTTAAACAAATAGCTCAGCACCTGTGTACCAGGGGGCTGTCCTGGGGTCAGTCACTACATTGGCCCACCCACCTGGCTCGCTGGCCATGCCTTTGTTGCAACTAAAGTTGTTCCTAGGTGGGACGCTGCCCATTCACTGAGGCATCGGGGCCTTATGCCCTCTGGGCCTCAGGCCTCACTCAGTGGGCCTGGGCCGTGTCTCAGGCCACCTTCTCTTGGCCTGGACCCCACCTCAGGCCCTACTCAGTGGGCCTTGGCCCTTTGCTTATCTGTTGGGGTGTGTTCCCCTAGCCTCTCCCCTCCATGGGGTCACCTGCAAGGCAGCAAAGGCTGAGGCTTTCCAGCACCCCATACTCACATTTCACTGGGAAGGCACAGGTATGGCATTTCCTAGAGACTGCCCTGCCACAGGCAGCTCCACCACACCATCCAAACCCAGCAAGGCATAGTTTCAAGTCATGCCCCAGGACCAGGAACCTCTTCCACCTCCAGAGTTCCTACCCTGTCCTTCAGACTGTTCTGGGAGCAGCATATTTCCCACTGGGCAATGGCATTCCTTTGGCTCCCTGAAGCAACTGCTAGCCCTGGTCTCAGGACCTAGCCTTATACCCAGGCTCCCCAACATCTCCACCAATCAGGCAACCTCCTAACTACCATGCGACTGCTTGACTTGGTCTTCTCCTACCTGCAGGCTGCCTGCTCAAACCCTGTAAAGTGTCAGGCACAACCTGTGCTCTGCCACAACCTACAGTTACAAAATGTGATAATTTTTTTCCAGAGAAAAGTGAGCTCCCACAATCTCCAGAATAACTGCCTAGATTTTGGAATGAGCTCAGCATATTGGGTTCTAAGGGGTTCCCCACCACCACCCTTTCTTTTCCTTGATAAAGTAGCTGAGAAATGCCATTGGAGAGAAGTATGTTTTTTCACATGATCACAGAGCTAGAAAAATACTTTCTGCCAACATCAGGCATCTCTGTCTTGTTACTGACTCTTATTTGCTGACCATGCCTATCACTATAGCAACCACACCACATTTTTTCAGGTGTGGGCCAGTAAACAATCCTTTTGGAAACAGTCTGACAATGGTACCTACATAATCAACAGAGGTTTTTGTTAAGAAAACAAATCCTTTATCTCATATATACAAATGTAGAATGCACATTCAGTTAAGCCCTTACAATAAATTCATGCAATATAGCTAACCAAAAGGCCCAAGAGGTGGGATCCATAAGTTATGGGTTTTTTTCTAGAAAATCATGGCTATTTTCTAAACAGAAAAAAATTTAATATTTTCTTATCATGAGCAGCACATTAGTGAAATATAAATCTGCCCTCCAGTCCAAACGGAAAATTCCAAAGTTTCAAAAACATTTTTTCCCTCTTTGCCTCTGGAAGTTACATTCACAAATATTGTTCTGTTTCAGAGTGTTCTGTGAAATAAGCTGCACCAAGCATGGTTAAGTGTGGTCTAATGCCCACCTTCACAAATGGGATTCCTACAGAAGTTGACTCAGGGAGCAGCACAGGAAATGCTAGAAGTTAACGTCAGAGAAAAGTTCACCATGCAAGTTTACCATGCAACCAATTGAAACAACATCCTAGCAGCTTTGAAGAGACTAAGGTTCCTCCAAAAGATGAAATCTACAAACTTTGGATCAGCAAAAATTACTTCATACAGTAATATTCCCAACTCCCATTCTCCTGAGCAAAAAAGGTATTATAACTTTACCTTCCCTTTCATGACAACACAATCTTCTTGCCTATTGTTTGCATGGGTTGGTTCTCCACGCAACCATTTAGTGTACGTCACAGGACTGCCATCACTCCATTCAAAATACATTTGAACCTTATTGTCATTCAGTCCAATCCACAGCTCATCCTTTGGCTCTAAAACATAAAAAAAAATAAAGCAAGTTTGCCAACAATCATTTTAACAGTATGAACTCTCATCTCCTTTCTAGAGTTTAGATATTATGGTCAGGGGGGGTTAAAAAAAAAAAAAGACACAGGAAGTTGTTTCCATGATTGATAAACAATGGTGGCTGTTCCTCACATGCCCACTCTTATTATCAGGAAAGGCTATCCCTTTTAAATGGTCAAGACAATTTAACCACAATAACTGGATCTCAGAATCAGATTCTGTAAATTGCTGTGGCCTAAATAAAAAGCCATTCAGAAATTTTTAATTAATAGCTTCTGGGCCCTTTTTTTCAAAAGGATATACTCTAGGGCTGTGTGGCGATTCTACTCTAGAGCTGTGTATACTCTAGCTTCGAGTGGTGATTCGATTTGATTCAGAAGAGATTCGGCCTGATTCGGTGGCTGAATCTCTGAATCCAAACTGAATCAGGGGACCAATTAAAAGGTCCAAATCAATTCAAAGCTCTCCAAATCTTCAGAAAAGATTCAGAGAGTTTTGACGATTTGGACAGTCCCCGGTGGCTGCAGGAGGGAGCAGCAGCTGGATTCAGAGCTGGTAAGTAATGGGCAGGGGAGGGGGGCTGGGAGGGGGACCCCTTCAGGGCCCCATCCCCTCCTTGCTCCCACAGCCCCCCTGACTCCTGCCTGCTCCCCCAGCCCCATCCATGGCTGCCCTGACCACCCCAGTTTCTGGCCCTTTAAAGAAAAGCCCCAGTGCTGACCGGGTGCTGCTGGGGGGGGGACAATCTCTGCTGCCCCTACTGCCCCATTCTGCCCCCCTACTCCTCCAACCCCCCCATGGCTGCCCCACCCACCGCAGCTCTGGCCCTTTAAGAAAAAAAATAACAGATAAAAGCCCCAGAACTTGCCACTCCTGCAACAGCTTTGGGGGGCTCGTGC
>NW_005842960.1:288278-293223 GCF_000455745.1 Alligator sinensis | reverse complement strand
GGGGGGGCTGGGGGGAGTCAGCATGGGGGCAGCAGGGGTCGTCCCCCATCCTGACAGCATCCGCTGAATCAGGGCTTTTTTTTTCCCAAGTGCCAGAAGCTGGGGCAGGCAGGGCAGCCATTGCCAGGCTGGCGGGGATGGCCTGGTTGATTCAGAGATTCAGCTGAATCTTCAAATCAGATTTGGCCAAACTGATTCAGGAAAGTGATTTGACTCGCCAAATCAAATCACTTTCCCCCAAATCGGCCAAATCCGAAGTGAATGCTAGCCGCTTTGCACAGGCCTAATATACTCTCCTTCTCTTCTGCTGCTACCCTTCAATACAAAATATGAGAGATAAGAACCTAGAGTCTTTATTGTGACCAAGTTAAAACAATCCAGTCTATGGATGAGTTTTATGATTTCACATTCAAGTTGGCTTTTAGGGTTTATTTGTTTATGGACAGCTACTCTGAAATCAGTGATAGAAGGTCCTGGGAGGTTAAAGAAAATTTAAAGAGAAAAAAGAAGGTATTACATCTGTATGTTTCACCATCAATGTAATATACTGCACTTTATCCTCAGAAAGATAATATAACATAAGTGAACATCTTTGAAACTGCATTTTTTTTTTCTGTTGGTTGGTTTGTTCTTAAAATTTTCTGCTCCAGCATGTCATCATAATGACTTTGATATCTAGTTGCATTGCCAAAGTATTTCCCAAACATCAAAGATTATATATTTTGTTTCGTGTATCCACAGGGACACCCATCAATGTCACAGGATATTCTCCAGTAATACTGATTTTTAAGGCTTTGTTCAGCATAATTTGTCATTTATCATAATTACTGAGAAATATATTTAAATGCTATAGTTACAGGGGTAGCGAGGTAAAATTGTAATCTGAAGTAAGCATAGGCCCCTGGAGAAACAATAATGTGATAGATATTTAAACAGCCACTGTATTACAGTATATCCTTGCTGCTAAGAACTGCCATGGACCTTGTGTGGTCTTTCACCAAACCTACACTCAAGGCAGCAGGTGTTTCCTCTGGCTTGGAACACTAAAAATGGGATACAACTGCCAAGATGTACATAGAGTCCTTCCTTCAGGATGCATTCCAGGCAGAACATAAACAGCTGTTGTAATACGTTCATTGTAAGTATCCTTTGCTAGTGATAGAAATATTGCTTTCTACCAATAATTTTCCATTGTTTTTGACCTTATATTCCACTAAACAATAGGCAACATTCACGTTTTCCCTTATACTATTTACTCTCTCTTTGCCTTATCACACGACACAATAGTGTTCTCTTTTTTTTCTCCCAATATCCACTTACACTGTCAGCCTCTAAAGGTTCAAGGTCACCATATCCAAACTCCCAAAATTATACAATCTTCAAAACCAATGACCACAATCAACATGAAAAAAATTAGCAAAGGCCTTAAGAGTATCAATAGACAATATGTTTTCTTCAAAACATATTGCTGATGCATAATTCCACAAGCATGGATTGCTTGTCTTCATACATGCTAATTTAATACTCCATAAAATGCAGCGCATACAGCTGTCCAAGAATATTACTACATAGCATTGTAAAAAGCTACAAAAAGCACAAAGATACTGCAATGGACAAACAATAATTTTATATCCAATTATATACTAGGCTTCTTGATTAATTTAAGAAATATACCTCTAGCATCAGTTAGAACAGAGAGAGGATTACAGTGCCATGCATGTGACAGGCCTGGCTTACTTGGGGACCATCTGTCTCTATACATTATCCAAGAATACTTTACTCTATGAAGAAAACATGGGTAAACTAAAAATGACTCTTTCAAGAGTCAGAGATCTTCAACAGAAGTCATTAGGCTGTGGAACAATCTACTATGAATGACTGAGGTATGAACCAGTCCATCAGCCTTTAAAGCAGAATACAAGTTACATCTCTTTGAAAAGAGTGAATCCACTGGTTGGCAGTGGCAGTGATCTCTCACAGTCAAGGATAATCACTCCCATGGGTCAAGTAAAGGGTTGTAAATGAGTCCATTGATCACTACGACCACCAATCTTAGAGCCACAGGCTCTCTGGCAAATGCCACAGGTTGTAGTTAAAGGGAGGGTCAGACCATGGATTTCTTGGTCTTGTTTACTTTACTTCTGTTGCTGTTGTTTTTCTGCCTCCATGGTGAGATGGTTTTCCACAAAAAAAAAAAAGATGTGCCTTTTCTCACAGGGCATCATCATGTAGCCTTGTCCCAGGTTAGTTCTTCCCAATTTTGTCGTGTCAATACCACATTTCTTAATGTTTGCCTTGAGGGTATACTTGAAGTATTTCTGCTGGCCCTGCATGTCCTTTGTCCTTTGCTGAGTTGGGAGTATAGTAGTTGTTTTGGTAAATGTACATTTGGCATGTGCACACAGTGCCTTGTCTACTGCAGCTGATGTTGAATAATCAATGCTTCCATACTGGTGGTGTTCACATCGGTGAGGACACTGGCATTTGTGCAATGATCCTCCCACTTTATGCCAAGAATCTTTTGGAGGTAGCACATGTGATAGTGTTCCAGGCTTTTCAGGTGGTCCCTGTCGGTCACTCGAGCTTCACAGCCACAGGAAAGAGTTGGGATTACCACAGCCTTATATAGTAGAATTTTTTTTTCAAGACCTGATGTTGTGATTGCTAAACATGTGATGATACAGTCTTCCAAAGTCAGAGCTGGTACATCAGATCCTAGACTGGATCTCCTCGTTGATGTTGGCCTTCTTTGAGAGGTGGCTGTTGAGGTATGCAAACTGTTCAACATTCTCCATCTTCTGTCTGTCAATAAAGATTTGCCAGGGGAGTTGATTGGCCTGGAGCAGGCTGGTGAAGCACCTTTATTTTTTCAATGTAAAGGGTCAGTCCCATACACTGGTATGACTGACAGAAGCATTTAAGGGTTGTTTGTAGGTCCTCCTTTGCATGTGCAACAACAACACAATTTTCAGCATACTGAAGATCCACAATGCCAAAGTAAGTTTCATTTTAGCACAGAGATGGGAGAGATTGAAAAGGTTCCTATTCATACTGTACTCTGTACAGGCAGGGAGCGACCCGAGCCCTTTTTCGTGCTGCACGCGGGCTGTGGCCAGCAAAAGATTGTTTACTTACACCGAGATGGCAGTGGTGTAGGCTGGAAAACTTGCTTGAGTTGTGGTTACAGACACAGACAACACGGACGGTCACGTGGAGTTTGCTAGGCTCCACGGAACAGAGCTCCGGATGCTCTGGGTGAGCGTGCCACCAAAATCGGAATCGGAGATACGTCTTATAAATTCTTTCCACTCGAAGACGGGAAAAGGTGGGCAATGGATCAGGCTGCCAAGCTCCTCTGAATCTCACACAGGGTCTCTATTACCCTGCCATGTATCCAGAGTCCCCACGAGATGGATGTGGAGTCCTCTTCGGCTTGGGCGGAAACCGCTCAAGCCTCTTATACGGCTAACAGGCCAATCGTTAGCTGCCACATGGGAATAATTTAGAACTAGCCAATAGCAGGGAACAAATTTGCATACGGGTGGCGGGAACTCTTTTGCACCGTGCATTTCTCTTGCAACTTGAGCAATGCACCCTGCAAAAGAAGCTGCAGAAAGGCGGGAAACTCGTTCCTGCACCAGGGTTTTCCTCTGCAACAGGAAACTCTCCCGTGCAATGAAGCTGCAACTTGTCGGGGATAATTCTGGTGCCGAAGCACACACAAAATCATGCCTTTGGGTCATGACATCCCCCCTTGCTGAAGGCATAACAGAATTATACCTCATATCCATCACTCAGGTCATCAGTAGCTCTGTCAAAGGCTTGTGGAACTAAACGAACATATACAAAATCAGCTAACATAAGAAATTCGTCCTCAAGGGATCGAATCAAATAATAGCCGGCACACACAAATATACACATAATTACATTCATAACAAAAAACTGAACGATCAGGGCTTCAGTGGGCGTCATGGCGAAGTTGCGTGCCAGGCCCTCACTCCTCTCGGTGATGTTGTCCTTCTCGGGGCCTATCTCCACCATGCACTCTGAAGTTCAGATCTGTAAAAGAACTCTCTTAAACAATTATTTCACTAATATTTACAAGACCTATACGGAAACGATCAATTAAACTTGCTGTTACTATTAAACATATAATACAAGTGTAAACATGATTCTAATCTAAACAGCTACTCAACTCAACAAAATCGTCGAGGAGTCATCAAATTCTTCTAGATAACTAAAACCTAACTCGTAGGCTAGTTGCCACTGTCCCGCATCCCCCAAAATCCGAAGCTGTCGTTTATTCAGTCCAGAACGCTGCAAGAGGAATCTGAACATGTATTGTTCCTCTTGCGTTCTCTGATGTAACGCTGGACGTTCGGATTCACGGTGTTTCGCATTTGGAACCTCAGTTGGTCGTTGATATTCCCAATCACTGGACAATTTTGGCTCCATTAGGACACGCAATCTTGGCAACTGGCAAAGAAGACTACTTACAGGATGATCAACCATTGGACTAAGCAGAATCCGCAAAACTATTATGTTTTTTCGCCCATAAACTTCAATACAGCTGTCTAAGCTGTGGATAGTCACTGGAACAGTTCCAGGGTTCCTCAGATGACGGTGAGGCCATGGTCGTATCCGCAGGAGTGGTGCTAATCCCAGTGCACATGCTCTGGGGTTCCAGGCACAACACGAAACTCCAATGATAGCTAGCACAAGCTGTTCTGCACTGATATGCTCCGGCCGTTCTGTATGCCATTCGTGGGCTTTCTGTTCGATCAGTCCTGCTACAAGCGCTGGAATGGGAATAGGCCAGTGAACGTTAATCATCACCATGTCGATATCAGTGACATGTCCTCTACTCCATGAAGCTTGTCTCACTAGGAAGCTTGCTTCCTCTTGATTCAGCAGGTTAGATCCAAGCTCTACGACCAGACGTCCC
>NW_005842960.1:287126-287527 GCF_000455745.1 Alligator sinensis | reverse complement strand
ATGCGCCTCCAGTTCTGCGACGCTCGCCACGCCGTGCTTTCCACTCTTCCAAGGACAATTCTTAACTAATTCCAGTTCTAGCAAGCCCTCTCCTGATCCCATCCTCATTGCCATGTGCAGGCCGGGAGCGATCCGAGCCCTTTTTTGTGCTGCACGCGGGCTGTGGCCAGCAGCCCAGGCATGCTGGATCGGAGAGGGAGGGCGACGAGCTGGAATTAGGCACAAACACTTAGCGGTAGTTTTAAAGATTGTTTACTTACACCGAGATGGCAGTGGTGTAGGCTGGAAAACTTGCTTGAGTTGCGGGTACAGACACGGACGACACGGACGGTCACGTGGAGTTTGCTAGGCTCCACGGAACAGAGCTCCGGATGCTCTGGGTGAACGCGCCACCAAAATCG